>NW_006399867.1:10186340-10230842 GCF_000299155.1 Elephantulus edwardii
CCACTTTCACCATCTCCATCATTTCTGCCTCCATCACTTCCACCTCCACCACCTTCATCACTTCTGCCTCTAACAACTCCATTACTTCTACCTCCACTATCACGTCATCATTTCCCCCTCCACCACCTCCATTACCTCTGCCTTCATCATTTCCACCTCCACCACTGCCTCCATCACTTCCACCTTCATCACCTCTATCACCTCTGCCTCCATCACTTCCACCTCCACCTCCATCACTTTCACCTCCACCACTGCCTTATCACTTCTACCTCCAACCTCCATCACTTCCACCTCCACCATCACCTCATCACTTTCACCTCCATCACCTCCACCATCACTTCCATCCCCACTACTGCCACCACCATCACCATTACTACCTCCTCTTCAACCACTACCATCTTCACCATCATCTATGTGCCAAGCCATATCCTAACTGTTCTATGCAATCACCATTACCACCTCCTCTTCAACCCCTACCATCTTCACCATTGTCTATGCGCCAAGCCATATCCTAACTGTTCTGTGCAAATTATCACCTTTAAATCTGTCAAGTGTCTCAGATGAGGAAAGGGAAGCATGGAGAAGTGAAATAACTTGGGCGGTGTCACAGAGCTGGCAGGTCTGGAGCTGACTGTGAAGTTCCTGAATTTAATTACTAAGCAATCCAGCACGAGATAGATTTTTTTCCTTACTTTTCTCACTTTCATTTTTTTTTCAAAAATTCATGCTTATATTTTATTAAGGAGACATCCTGAATATATAGGCACAAAGCTACAAAAATAAATAAGATGTCAGCCTATGAATAAATACCAATCAGGTAATTAGCATCTGAAGTGGAAAACCTCCTTCAAGTCATGATCTGATAACTGGCCAGTTACTTTGGAAAAACTTATTGTCTATCTCAAAGTCTCCATTTCCTCTCTGTAACATGAATAAACGCACTGTCACTGACTCGGTTCTGATGCACAGAGACCCTCCACTGGGTTTCTGAGGCTGCATATCTTCATAGGAAGAGACATCCCAACTCTCTCTCATAGAGTGACTGCTGGTTTCAAACCACTGACCTGTCGGTTAGCAATGCAACAAGTAACCATCTATGCCACCAGGTCTCCACCTACAGGCAGCTCTACAGGAGAAAGACGGGCAGTCTCCTCCCATTAAGACTCACAACCTTGGAAACCCAACGGAGGGCTGTCAGAAGTTAAAAGAGACTCTATGGCCAGGAGTCAGAGTTTTAACACAAATAAGATAAATGAAATCAGAGATCAGAAAAAAAAAAAACCAATTTGGCCTACGGGTGGTTTGCGGCTGTTATTTTAGACTACGCTTTTTTAGGATTTGTTCCTAAGCATTTAAAATTAAGAAGTGTCATATGAAAATATGGTTTTCTGGCTTTTCTTGAAAAATCAAAAAATCTGACAGTGTTGAAGCTAGATTCCCACTTCACCGTCAGCAGCAGGAACTGGGTGGCAGCCCGTGTTTGGACTAGGTCCGTGTATTCTCAGCGGCCACAGCCTCCATCCAGCCCACTTCTCTCTCTTTCCACCACAGGATTAAGCACTCTCCCAGCAACGATGACTCAACCAGCATACCCATAATGAGACAAACAAGATGAACAAGGAACTCCAAGAAGCCTGGATTCCTACCACTCCATGCTTTAAAGCCACATCAAAGAAAGTTAAGGAGAGGGAGTCCTGGGAACAAGTAGACCGTTTTGCTTAAAAGGAAAACAGCTGGCAATCTGAGGTAGGTATCAAACAATGACCTCAACTAGCGCTTCAGAGGGCTTAACTATTCTGCGACTCAACAGTTGCTTTTCCAGAATAAAAAAGTGAAAATTTTTAAAAAGTAAACTTCTGAAGGCCAAGACACTGAGGCATTTAATTGGGAAACTTTGAGATATAAGGAAACCCTAAAAAGGAATTAATGAATGGAGCATCTGAAAGACAGACAGGCAAGTGCAAGAAACTGATCACGGAGAGGAATGAAAGGTTGATTATTTTAATTGGTTTCATACCACATATAATTCTTGAGATGATGGTGGAGAAAAGAGATTAACTGTTAGTGGTTATACATAATAATTTCAGTACACATAATAATTTCCTAACTGTTGCCAGGAAAAGCTCATGCCAAAAGAATCTGCCCTTCTAGGAAGAAAACAATTCTGAAACTTTGACATGTGCCGACACATACATAAGAAACATGTTTTATATGTAAGACATTTCAGTCACCCAATCCTAGCTCCAATTATACCTCCTCTGGACCATCGAAATAATTTCCCTGTCTCCAGTCCTTTCTGGTTCCACTGAGTCCACTCCTCCCTAAATAACTAGTTATCTATCCAACCATAAACAAATAATCTACCCATTCATAAACCCTACCCATTCCCCCATCTACCATGTACCCACCCAATGAGGCATCAAACAACATAGCCATTTGTACATTCTTCCACTATCACCCATTCATCATCCATCCACCCACCCACCCATCAACCCATTCACCCAGTCAACCCATTCATCCAACCATGCATGCACTCATGTCTCTGGGTGTATTAGATTATTCTAAAATATAATATACATATCAGAGAATCCCTGGTGGTATAGATGTTTTAACATTAGACTGCTAATCAAAAGACTGGAAGTTCAAGTCCACCAACTTATCTGTGAATGAAAGAGAAAACAGTCTGTTTCCAAAACTATTTATCACCTTCGTAACCCAACAGGGCCGTTCTACTCAGTTTACGAGGTCAGGATGAAATATAACTGACCGCATGACAGTGAATTTGGTTTCGATTTGGAGTACATACATATGCTAAAATTTGCTTCAATCACAAAAAAGTATATACTGGAAAATAAGTCTCTCTCCAGGAATTTGCAGCCCCTTCAACCAGAGTGCTCCTTGGAGGCAAGGATCATGAAGCTTCGTCTTTCATATTTTGGACAGGTAGCTTGGAAATATGGAGGTCCAGAGAAGGAGAGGAAGACCCCCAACAAGATGGACTGGCTATGCAACTTCAGCAATGACCTCCAGTGTCTCAGAGATGAGGAGGATGGCACAGGACAGGGCAGGATTCAGGTTGGCTGTTAGTAGACTATGAATTGTACTAGACTCGACACCACCTAACAACAAAAACAACCCCACTTCACAGGCAAACAACCACTGCTAACTTCTTACAGTGTCCAAGGCACATTCCAGCACTATATAGTTTAAACAGTAATGCAAGGTGTTCTGGTTGCCTTGTGGCAAGAAGCTGTGGTACAATCCCAAAGGCCTGTGGTTCAAGGCCACCAGCTGCTCTGTGCTGCAATCCCAAAGGCCTGTGGTTCAAAGCTACCAGCTGCTCTGTGGAAGAAGGATGACCAATCTCTTCCTGTGTGATTAATACCTTTGAAAACCTGCCAGAGGGTCAGCTAGGAGTCGTTTCTGACTCTATGGTAAGCAACAACAAACAGTAATATAGCCTCTGCTATCTATCTTGCTTTTGTAATGTAACAATTAATATTGGAGACTGATTTGTATTATGATTTTTATATTATTATGATTAGATCTGCTTCTAATTATTTGTAGCAGTGGGGTAGAAAGGACAAGTGTTAAGTCTCCTTCTCATGCCAATCATTCTCATATCCATATTTCTCTCTGTGTATCATTAGGTAATTCTCAACAGCTCTTAGTTCCCCAGCTCCCCTACCTATGAGTAGCCATTATGTTTCTTGTATATCCTTCCAGAAAACAGAGTATGCACATGTAAGAAACTAAACACTTATTTTTCATTTCTGTTAGCAGGTGGAAGAAAGCATGCTCTGCATATTATTCTGTAGCTTCCTTTTTAACTAATAATAGATTAGAAAAGTCAGCCTATACTGGGCATGAAGTGCTTCCTCATTCATTGTTTCAGTTGCACTATATCCCATTGTATGGATGGACTTTGTTTATTTGACACACAGCTGATGTGATATTTGACTTGCAATTAGAGATAGTGTGTGCCTGCTGGTGGGAGTGTAAAATGGTGCAACAACTATGGTAGGAAGTTTGACGCTTTCTCAAAAAGTTGGAAACAGAAATACCACTTGACCCAGCAACTGCACTACACTAGGAATATACCCTAAAGAAACCAGAGCTGCCACCCAAGCAGATATATGCACACCCGTGTTTATTGCTGTGTTATTCACAGTAGCAAAGAGATGGAAGCAACTCAAGTGCCCATCAACAAATGAATAGAGAGAGAAACTATGGAATATTCACACAATACTATGCAGCACTGAAAAACAAGGAACTTAAAAATATCATACAACCTGGGTAACCCTGGAGGACATTGTGCTGAGTGAAATCTCTCAGTGATGAAAGGACAAATACTGCAAAATGCCGCTGTTATAAAACAGGACTGACATGAGGGTTGAGAAGAAACTAAGAAAAGAGGGGATAAATAATGAACAGTGCACTGGAACATATGAAGGAAAGAAAGGTTTAAAAGGAATACATGATTGCACATTCTTTGTATGACAATAGTCTATAATAAGAGGTGCATAGCAAAGTGGACTGGGGGAGAGAGAAAATTATGCAACAATGATTTTTTTAAGTGAACTGGGGTGGGGTAAAGGAGGAAAATGTGCAACAATGAATGAATAAAAAATCCAATTTTTCTGTAAACTTTCATTAAAATCACAATTAAAAAAAAATCTAAAAAGTTGTGTGTGGCAGGAGAAGAACAGTGTGTGCCAGTGAATGCTGTTTATTAGATGTCATTGAGCCAAGTAGGGCTCAGCGTGACCCCATGTGTAACAGATGGAACTCTTGTCTAATCCTGGTCCATGCTCACAACCTCTGCTGTGCTTAAACCCATCATCGTAGTCATCAAGTCAACCTATCCCCTTGAAGTTCGTCATCCTCTCCTCCTCTGACCTTTCTAAGCACTGCTGTCCTTTTCCAGGGACCGGTCCATCCTGATAACATGCCCCAAATATGCAAGACCACACCCCCCTTGCTTCTAAGGAGCACCCTGGGTACACTTCTTCCCAGAGCATTTGTTCTCTTGGCAGTCTATGGTATGTATGCAAATACACTAACACCACAATTCAAAAGCCTCAATTCTTCTTTGGTCTTCTTTATTCCGTGTTCAACTTTCACAAGTATATGAACAAGTATGTGCAAGTGAAAACAGTATGGTCTGGGTCAGGCACACCTCTGTCTTTAAACTGAGATTGTTGCTCTTCACCACTTTAAAGAGGTAAAGAGGCCCTGGAGGCAGATTTGCCCATGTTCCTTGACTTCCTCACTGCTGTTTCCATGGGTATTGACTTTGGATCCAAGTAAAACGAAATTCTTTGCAATTGCAGTTTTTTCTCCATTTCTTGTGATGTTTACCTTGATTCTGTTGCAAGGATTTGTTTTATGTTGAGGTAGAATCCATACTGAAGGCTCATCATCTCAAGTCATTGTCCAGCTCTCTGATGTATAGCAAGTGATTGCAAAGCCCATGGACTGTATCAGGCACACCTTAGTCTCCAGAGTAACACCACTGCTCTTCAGTACTTTGGAGAGGTCTCTAATAGCAGACTTTCCCATCGCAATGCATCTTCTGATTTCCTGACTGCTGGTGCCAAGAGTGCTGATTACAGAGCCAAGCAAACTGAAGCCATTAACAGTTTCAATATCTTCCCCATCCATCATGATGCTGCCAATTGGCTGAGTGGTTAGAATCTTTATTTTCTTGATATTGAGCCTCAATCTATATGGAAGGCTGCAGTCCTTGACCTTTTGCAACAAGTGCTTCAGGTCCTCATCAGTTTCAGCAAGCAGGGTTGTGTCATCTGCATAACGCTGATCATTGATGAGTCTTCCTTCAATCCTGATGCCACACTTCTCATACAGCCCAGCCTCCTGAGGCAATTCTTGCTGTGGTTAATGAAGATATCCACATCCAGCCATTAGTTGCTGTTTCTACCTCTCCCATCTTGTTCCAGTATGTAAATAGCAGCATTTAATGCAAGATGTGTTTATCAAAGTACACACCGTCAAGGTCCTTGCTCTCAAAGCCTTCCCCAGCTGCAGGACAAAGGTCCTTCCTGCTTAGGAAATGCCTGCTCATCCCATGGAACTCAACACCAACACTTTTTCTTTTTCTTTTTTCTATTGCTGTTGTGTGCCGTCAAATCAGATCCAGCTGGCACAGGAGGCTTTTGCCCCTCCTTCTCCAGCGGAGCATCTGATGACCACCAACACATTCTTGAAGAAGTCGTCCTTCCTTCCTAGATGGTCAGTCCCAGCCCCAGGTGTCTCGCTGGCCTCAGCAAGCCTCAGTGACTGAGTTAGTCACTGTCACCACCTTGACACTTTGTGTAGACACCACCAAGTACAGAGGTGCAGAGGACTCAGCTGTAATCATGTCATCTCTTGACCTCTTCACCCAATAAGCACCCAGGTACTGTATTCTCTCAATAAATACAGTATCCAAGCCACTCCTACCTGCACCAGCACAAATGCTTACTGTCACTTAAAATATCACTGGTGGTATGTTTAGGATCATTGGCTTTGTGGTCAGGTGGACATTGACCTTGACCTCTTGTGAACCTGGGAGCGTTGCTTCACTTCTGCATAGCTCTATAAAACAGCCAACAAAACATATCAGCCTCTGAAGGTCTCAGATATAGAGACAGCAGGACAATGCATAGGACAGGTGCTTTGCAAGAGCCCAGCCCCGTGGAGAGACCACACCTCAGGGTCACTCGTGGTTCTGAGGCTGCTGGGGGGGGGGGGCCTGTGACATGTGTACAGCTCCAGAGCGCTCCTAAGCAGACTGTCTTCTGAGACACCCTTTGGGTGTGTTTGAACCACCAACCTTCTGGATGGTTGCTGAGTAGTGCTGAACCTTTTGCACCAGCCAGGACTCCTGGGACAGTCGCTTCTACTACCACCAGCGTTGTCTGTCCAGGATCCAGAGGTTTCAATGGCAAGGGGCAGTTCAAGTCAGGAGGTAAGTAAACTGAGCCGGGGACCTCTAGAGCACAGAGACTTCCTGGAAGGAGATGCTTATCAAGGGTCAGCTTATCAAGGAAGGAGGGGCCGTGCAGAAGGCAAGGGGAGCACGCAAAAACAAAGCTGCAAAGCTGGCTTCCTGGCCAGAGGTGGATGGAGGACACAGGAAAGTGAAATGTGATTCTGTATGTGGACTTTCACTGCTACAGAAAGCAGCTGGACAGGCCGCTCAGGCCACACACTGCCACTGCTCGCCCTGACCAGGCCTGTCACAAGGCAAGACCTGCAAAGAAGGCCCTTGATACCCCAAGATGAAGGCTCCTCTTCCACCTGGGTGTCCTGGGGCCATCTCCAGGGCTGGGGCCGCTGAACGGCACAAAAAGAGCCAGCTCACAAGCGTGCCCATCACTCAAGTGTTTTCAACTCAAGGGGCAATACTGGTCCCTGGTCTTCCTTGGGCTCTGCTCTGTCAAATAGGGGTCCAGGCAATCCATCCAGGCCAATAATCCAAACCAAACTCACTGTTTTTAATTCCAACTCAAGAGTGAGTCTTTAGGACAAATTGTCCTGTGATAGGATTTCCAGAAGAACAATCTTTCTAGAAAAAAGATTGCCACAGCTTTCTTCCACCGAGTGGCAGGTGGGTTCAAACTTGTGACCTTTTTTAAAAAAAAAAAAAAAATTTATTATTTATTTCAACGAAAATTTACAGAGACTTTGGATTTCCATTCATTCACTGTTGCACTTTTCTCCCCTCCCAACCCTCCCCCCTAGTACACTATCCTCTTGGAAAAGTAAAAGAAAAATTCTTTCATTGTTTTACAATCCCTCGCCCCAGGTCCACTCCACTATGCAGCCTTTGCTCTGGACTCCTGTCATGACAAAAATACTTAATCACATATCCCTCTTAAACAGTTTTCTCCCTCATCTGTTTCAATGCAGTATACATTACTGAACCCATCTTTCTCAGTCTCCCCCAGCCCCAAGGTCAGTCCCGTTTTACAACAGTGGCACCATGCAGTATCTGTCCTTTTATGACTGAGATACTTCACTCAGCATAATATCCTCCAGGGTCACCCATTTTGAGTAATATTGCATGAGTTCCTTGTTTTTCAATGCAGCATAGTATTCCACTGTGTGAATACACCACAGCTTCTCTATCCAATCATTTGTTGATGGGCACTTAGGTTGTTTCCAACTCCTTGCTTTTGTGAACAAAGCCGCAATGAACATAGGTGTGCAGTGACCTGTCTTAACCACTGTGCCACTAGGGCTACCTGCTCAGACCCAGCTGCCCAGAAAAGCAGGTTAGCCCAAGAGACAGAGGCCTGGAGATAAACGAACCACCCCCCACCCAGTTGCCAGGCGCACAACGTGACCCACAGAAGACATTATCAGAGTCACCCCCTTACTTGGCCCAACCAAGACTTCTCTTTAGGGGATACTCCAGCAGCTAGGCCTCCCATTCATGCTCCCATGTCCTCAGCCCTAAAGCAGACTCAGACTCCCACTTGTTCCAGGGAGTCTGCTTAAGCCAGTTCTGCAAATTCCTAACAATTCCATTATATGTATTCCTAACATTTCCATTGTAGGAATTCCTCCAGTATCCGCCTCTTTCTGGGTAAGTAATAACTAATATGAGGTCTGGTGGCCTAGTGGTAAGGAGCTGCGCTGCCAACCCAAAGGCAGGTGGTTCGAATACACCAGCTGCTCTGAAAGAGAAAGATGAGCAATCTCCTCCCGTGCGATTAACTGACTTTGAAAATATGCTAAAGGGTCAGCTATGGGTTGGTTCTGCCTCAAAGATCTCTAACAAGTAGTATGTAAAGAGTGTGGATGGGTCAGTTAATGGGCTTAGCTTTCAGAGAATCACCCCAGCCCATCAGCAAACACAGGACATGCTGCAAGCATCCTCACTTGGCAGCCGAGGAGACCAAGGCACCTGGAGGGTCAGCATCTGTCCAGTGGACACACCACAGTGCGTGTCTTTGCTGTCCTTACCCCATCCCTCCACCCCTTTCCCTTCTCTGGTAATGTCCCCTGGCTCCTATTAGTGAAACACCTCCCCGCCACTCTGGAGAAGTTGACTCCAATCTTAAAACTTCAGGGATGAGTGCTAACTGGCAACCAATGAAGGAACAGAGTCCTTTCTCTATCTGCAGTGCTAGTGATGCGTTCAGAAACAGGCACAGGAGCGAAGCCACACCAGCACAGTAAGGACACATCCTCTCTCATCTTCAATGACACAGGTGAGGGCATGGGGTTGGCAGGTGCTACAGGAGTAAGCGTCAGGAGGGAAAGGGGACAGGTGGCACCACCATAGGGAATGGCAATGAACTTGACTCTGTAAAAGGACTTTGATCTTTCTCAGTAAGTGCTTAAAGTCCTGCTCACTTTCGGTGAGCAAGGTTGTGACATCTGTATAATGTAAGCTACTGATGAGTCACCCTTCAATCCTCATCCAAAGTATGAGAGACAGAGCTTTGTCCTCTTTACCTCCAAGAAGCACTCTGAATGAACTTTTCCTAAGATACACCTGTTTGTTCTCTTGGCAGTCCAGGGGATATGCAGTGCTCTTCTCCAGCACCACAATTCAAAGGCATCAATTCTTCTTCTGTCATCCTTATTCACTGTCAATCTCTCAGATGCACAGCGAGTGAATGAAAAGATTATGGCCTGAATCTTGCAACTATGAGGTCAAGTCCCTACCCTTCCTGTGTTGGGTACAAGGGGGGATGCTGAGTACCAGCACTAACGCCCCATGCTGTAATACCTCCAAAACACATCATCCTGCAGCGCCATCACAGGCTTCAGCTGGGACCAGACAAGGGTGTCCTGTGCCATGATACTTTTATGTCTGGTTGCCTTTAAGGTTTTCTGCTGGAGGTACAGCATCTGTCCGTTGTTTGTATTGGAAGATGTGTCCTATCTCCATATCTTTTCAATCTATATGTGGAACAGATCATTCAGGAGGCTGGGCTTTAGGAGGAGGAATGTGGCATCAGGATTGCAAGAAGACTCATCAAGAACTTGTGATACGCAGATGTCACAAGCTTGCTTGTTGAAACTGAGGAGGGCCTGAAGCACTTGCTGCAGAAAGTCAAGGACTGTAGTCTTCAATATGGATTGAAGCTCAACATCAAGAAGACAAAGATTCTCACCGATGGGCCAATTGGCAGCACCATGATAGATGGCGAAGAGACTGAGGTTGTTAACAATTACAGCTTGCTCAGCTCCACAATCAACTCTCCTGGCACCAGCAGTCAGGAAATCAAAAGATTAATTGCATTGGGAAAATCTACTGTCAGGGACCTCTCCAGAGTGCAGAACAGCAACGATGTCAGTTTAAAAACTAAGGTACACCTGATCCAGGTCATGGTCTTCACAATTACTTGTCAGGCATCAGAGGGTTAGACAACAACTAAGGATGACAGAAGAAGAACTGATGCCTTTGAGTTATGATGCTGGAGAAGAATGATCGCCAAGAAAACAAACAGATTTGTCTCGGAGGGGGTAAAACCAAGTTTCTTCTTGGAGGCTCCATCTCACATCCTTTGGGCACGTGGCCAGGAGAGACAAGGCCTTGGAGAAGGACATCATGCTTGGAAGGGTAGAGGGACTACGCAAGAAAGGAAGAGCCTGGATGAGAAAGACTGACACAGTAACTGGGGTAATGGGGCTAGGTGTCTTGGAATCAGTGAGATTAGCTCAGAATAGAGCAGACTTCAGAGCTATTGTACATCAGGTCGCTATGAGAGGCAGGCAACTCAATGTCACACATAACGACAACACAACTACTTTATAGCTTAGGTGTTTATATGCTGCTTGTTTACTCTTTGCTCTTATTAGTGTGCAGCACTTGTCTGTTGGTCTGCTGTACTGTACCGAGATAACCTGTGGGCTGATGTGATGCTGGAACATATGCCATCGGTGTGTCAAATGCCGGAAAGTTCACCCAGGTGGAGCTATTCAGCAGAGCTCCCAGAATAAGACAGACTAGGAAGCTGGCGCGGCCATCCACTTCAAAAGTAACAAGTCTCTTAAAACATCTTGAAGAATACAGTATCAGAGGCAGAGCCCAGATTGGAAGTCCCTCAAAATGAGAAACATCTGCAAGCATCCCTAGGGACGGGGACACCAGAAAGGACGTCTGGGTGGGTGAGAGAAAGCTGTTTTTACATCGGGTCAACAGAAAAGGCTTCTCTGTCAAAACAGCTTTTGAACAGAGTTTTAATGAAAATAAAGACACATGTCTTCTCTCTTCTTCTATTCATGCTGATAATAAAAGTGAGGGTTTACTACGTATCATGCATTAACACCGCGCTAAGTGCTTTACATCACATGCAATCAGGTACTCTGACAGAACCCATTTCACAGATGCAGAAACTGTGGCCTGGTCACATATCCTGGTGTTAATCGATGCCTCTAAATACACAGAAGAAAAAAAAATACTAATTGCCATGCATCACTGCTCCCATTTCAAGTTAGCATAAAAAGAATATAGCTATATATTTGTCTAGGCACTGAAGTTTTTTTAGGAAGACAGACAGATACAGCAAATAATCTCCAAGGCTGTAACTGCTGAGAGGGAGGCAATGATTAGTTTTTATTATTGTTTTTTTGCACTGTTTGAATTTGAACTCTGCATGTATTACCTCTAAAATAAGCAAACTAGTTCACACTTTAAATAAACCAACAGCAGTAGCAGGAATCTAAGGGTAGAAATTTCTAAGAGCTGCACTGAAAACAAACAAAAAGCATGATTTTATCAGGAGCCAATGACAACAGGGCCAGTTGCCTTGCCAAGCCCGGCGCTAAGAGTTTGCCAGCATGAGTCCAGGCGGAGCTCACAAAAGCCCTACATAGTCAAGACGAGTGAAATCTCCACTTTCAGGCCCAGAGAGTTGAAGCAGTGGCATGCCCAGGCGAGCCGTGGAGAGGATGAGAGGGAATCTGAACCCACACAGAAGCTAGTAATGACTTCAGAACTCTTGGGCTCCGCTACCTAAGCCAAATCCAAAATGCCACATCAGATGCGGCTGCTTCAGTTTCGACCCATGGCAGGATCAGAGTTGGGGCAGTGTGTGCCAGGTGGGAACTGTAAGGTACTAGGTTTTCCATGTATTTTTCAGCAGCTGACTGCCAGCCCTTTCTTCCCATGCACCTCTCGGTGGGCAAGAACTCCACCACTAAACCTGGAGCTTTTAATGCAAAGGGTTTGGCAAGGTCAATGTCTACCTGGTTTAGTGCAGGGCAACTTGGAGAAGACACCACTTTGATGCAAGGCATCAACTAAATAAATGCCCTCGGGACTTAGGGATTTCAAGCTAAGATCTGTGCAGGACAGAGAACGGAGTTTCTGACTCAGACATGGAAATACTCTACGCCTTTCCCTCCAGTGCAGGATGCAAGATAGGAACACCCACTTCAAAGCCTAGGATCCTCCTGTTCCTGCCTGGTCACAGATCTTCAAGAAAAACTTGTCCTCAAATCAGAACTAACTGACTTGGGTCATAACTGACCCTTCCATGGGTTCTTGGAGGCTGTAAACTGCATAGGAGGAGACTACCCATCTTTCTCCCCAGGAGAATCGAAGCAAATGCCTTCAGATTAGCAATGCAATTCTCTATGGACCGATGACACCAGCAAAGTTCCTCTTGGTTCTAGATATGTACCCTAAAACAGCGTCTAGTCCTTGAGACTATTAATCCTTGGGGTCTTCTCTGCTGTGGGGTCCAGATGTCCAGCAGCATTTCTGGTCTCTATCCATCATGCTTGGGAGGGTGGAGGGACGGCGCAGGAGAGGAAGGCCCTCTATGAGGTGGATTGATTCAGTGACTGGGATAATTGGGATGGGAGTGTCAGAGACAGTGCGATTGGCACAGGACAGAGCGGAGTTTAGGGCTGTTGTACATAGGGTCGCTATGAGTCGCAGGCGACTCTACGGCACATAACAACAACAACAACATCCATGAGATGCCAGGAGCATCTCCCTCCTCATTTGTACCAACCAAATGTCTCCAGGTAGAGCCAACTGTGCTAGTGCTGCAAATTCTCCCCCACTGCTCTAAGGCCCAGGGGAACTCTAGTAGCCTAGTGGGAAGGAATTGCACTGTCAAGTCAAAGGCGTGACCTTCAAATCCGCTAGCTGTTCATGGGAGAAAGATGGGTATCCAACTCCTGTGGGATTAAAACACCTCTGAAAATCTCCTAGAGGGTCAGCTATCGGCTGGTTCCAACTCAGTGGCACACACCAATCTAAAGCATGTCACTTCACTTTGCCAAGCCTCAGTTTCTCCATCTATGAAATAGGGTTGGAAGAGAGGAAGGTTTAAAAATGAGATGATTCAATGGATTCCAATTTCTGTTCCTGGCAACCAAGATATTCATCATTCTATACTGGGTATTCACTCACTCATTTATTTAGTTAGTCATCATACAATAAATATGTACTGAGGACCTACTATGTGCTAGGCGCAATGTTAATCATGGAGATACAGAGAAATCTCGAAAATCTCAGAGTGTATTAAAGACGTAAGCTCACACACACAAACTGCCAAGGTCAATACTTGCGATGAAGAAAAAGGGAATCATATCAGACTGGCAGGTTTCAGAGGTGAAAAGGGGCCAGAAAAGTGACAATGGTGAGTGTGGCAGGCCTGGGTGTGAGGAAATAAAACACACACACACACACACACACCCTCGTATGTGCAAATATCTTCTCTGTAAGGAAGAGCCAAGACCTTGGCAACAATGGTGTCCTCCAATGAAGGTAACTGAGGGGCTAGGACCAGGCTGACAGACATCTCCCCAGGGAATGCCCTTCTAAGCTTTTTGTTGTTTTCAAATTTTGGTTTGCTTACATGTGTTTCACAGTATTCTTTCACACTGTGTTTCATACAATCATTCCCATGCGTTCTTGTTGCCGTTTAATACTATAGAGTCAGAACAGACCCTCTGACCCTCGGCAGGGTCAGAGGCAGTTAATCGTACAGGAGGAGACTGCCCATCCTTCTCCTGTGGAGCAGCTGGTGCATTTTCCCATGCATTATGTTTTATAAAATTAATCACCACTGGACTATGCTCACCATTACCCTGTCTTTCAGGTCCCCACTGGATCTTTCCCCATTTCCTTCTAAGCCTTTTGCATTCTGACCCTTGAGTACGCATCACCTGAAGGCAAGCAGGGAGGAAGACAGGAAGGATGGATGGAGGGGAGGGAATGGAGGAAGGAAAGAAAACCAACACAAAGAGCAACACAGTATGGGGACAACGGCAGTCAAGCAGGGAACGGCAGAATCCAGTCCACTTGACCTTCCAACCTGCACTTCCACATCCACAAAGCAGGACTAGAAAGGAAAGTGGCCTCATCACTGTGACAAATCAGCAATAAGATAGACTAAGCATTTTGCTTGCTCCCTGGCGGCACTAACAGGTACCTGTGCAGGGGGAAAAGGGGCTGGCTCAGCATCTGTGGCCACGGAGGACAGCACTGGTGGGTGCAGAGGGCAAAGAATGATGATGATGATGATGATGAAGATGGTGGTGGTGGTGGTGGTAGAAAGGCGTGGCAATCTACCCCCAGAAATTAGCCAGCGAAAGCCCCCTGGGTCACAACTCCCCTGCTTTGGACATGCCACCAGGAAGGATAATTCCTGGAGGAGGCTTACATGTGTGGTCATGCAAAAGGCCAGCAAAGGTGAGGAGACCCTCGGTGAGATGGATTCACATGATCTTTGCAACAATGGACTTGAAAAAGCTGGCAATGCTGAGAATGAAGCAGGACTGGGCAACGCTGCATTCTGTGTTTGTCAATCAGAATTAACTCAATAGCAGTTTTCTGTCTGTTTGCCTGTCTGTCTATTGCAAAAAAGACTGAGGTTGTTAATAATTTCATCTTGCTCAAACCAGCTCTTGGCACCAGCAGTCAGGAAATCAAAAGACAAATTGCATTAGGGAAGTCTGCTGCCGGGGACCTCTCTAGAGGACTGAAGAGAGCAGTGATGTCAGTCTAGAGACTAAGGTGTGCCTGACCAGGCTACGGTGTTTGTAATTGCTTGCTATGTAGTTAAGCGCTAGACAAAGACTGAAGATGACAGAAGAATCAATGCCTTCGAGCTGTAGTGCTGGAGAAGAGTACTGAACATACCATGGACGGCCAAGAGAACAAACAGGTCTGTCCTAGAGAGAGTAAAATCAGATTGCTCCTTGAGGCAAGGATTTGGAAACTCCAACTCACACACTTCGGGCTTGTTGCTGGGAGGAGCCACTCCTTGGAGAAGGACATCATGCTTCGAAGGGTGGAGGGGAAGACCCTGAATGAGATGGATTGACACAATGACTGGTGCAATGGGGACAGTGAGACTGGCTCAGGACAGGGCAGGGTTCAGGGCTATTGTTCACAGGGTCACTATGAGTTGTTGCCAATTCAATGGCACATAAAAACAATAATATGCTAAACTGTTCCTTGGAGGCAAGGATTTTGAAGCTCCATCTCACATACTTTGGGATGTGAAGGATTTGGAAAGTCCAGCTAACACACTTTGGGCATTTTGTCAGGAGGGGCCAGTCGTTGGAGAAGGGACGTCACGCTTGAAAGGGTGGAGGTTAAGCACAGCAGAGGAAGACCCTCAATGAAATGGACTGACACTGACGGCGGTAGGTATGTCAGGACAGTAAGGTCGGCTCAGGATAGGGCAGAGTTGAGAACCACTGTTCATAAGGTCGCTATGAGTCATTAATCGGCTTGACGGCACATAACCACCATCAATATACCAGGCACAGTGCTCAGGCCTTATCCCGCATCAACCCTATGAGGTAAGTACTGTTGTTCTTCCCATTGTGCAGAGAGGAAAACAGAGGCTAGCATGGTTGATCCCGAAATTATATGGAGAATGCCCGATGAAGCCTGGACTCAAGCACAGAAGGGCTGGCCCAGGGCCCAGATCTGATTCTTCATATGGGGCAGAAAGGAGAACTGCACACAGAACCTAAGAAGTGGAAGCTCCACACCCAGGGCCTGCCACTGGGCCAGAGGGGAGAGGCCACCGGCCACGGAGAAGGCCATATTTAGAAGGAACCGGCTCCGGGGCACTGGCTAAACAGTACCGGGGAAGCGAGGGAAAGCCAAGCAAGGCCTGCCTGGAGGCCCACGGTGAGGTCAGGGCCCTGCTGAGCCTGTGGACACTGATCCTGTTTGCAGACAGCATGGGGTGTCTGCGTCCCCACAGGCGCCTTGAACAAGCCAGGAAAGACCTTCTCCACACGGGCCGGATGCGGCAGGAGGCGGGTGCGCAGTGGCAGCATGCGGAAGGGCAGGGCAGTAGTGCCAACTCCACGCTGGTAGACGGCAGCCTCCCTCACCCGCCGGTGCACAGGGACTAACGGCCGGGAATCCTATGACAGGGAGCCACTAGCCTCACTCCCAAGCATCCAAGAAATGGTACCCAAACCCTCACCCACTTCAAAACCCACGATGCCAGGCTGCCTGGCTTAGGAAGAAAGCAGACGGGTTACACGTAAAGACAAGAAGTTTCTTCTAATAGTGTGGGCAGCACGGAGAAGAGACGAGCCTCGGCGTGTCCATCCCGGGCAGCTGGCCATGACCTAGTCTGCTTTGATGCTTACGGCACCGGGGGCCTTCCCACACAGAGCCTGTTCCCGCCATCCAGTCTGACCACATCCCTGACTTCGTCTCCAGCCACTTCCTCTCCTCATCCTAGACTCCCAACTCATCACCAGATCTTCCACTTGGTCACGCTCCAGAGTCTGGCTGCAAGGTCAAGTGCGTGCCAGACACCGGGGCAGCAGGTCTAGGGACACCGCAGCAAGCAGTCAGACAGCTATTTACTGAGAACCAGTGTAGAGGCGGGGAACCCAGTGGAGGGGGACAAGGGCCTCCCTGGTGACCCGAGGTGAGTGCTAAACAAAGATACACACACAGAGACCTGAGCACACAGTGAACACACAGCCAGGGTGGTCAAGGCTCTGCTGTTAGCTGGGGGAAAAAAAAGATTTGCATTTTAAGCAGTCACCCCACATGATAGAGACACGACAATCTGCTTTCCGTAAAGATTACAGGAGTGGGAATTCTACGGGGCTGTTCTACCCTGTCCTTTAAGTCCCTATGAGCTGGAAGCAACTCGTGAGTAGTGGTTTTGGTTCTAGTTGTTAATAAGTGCCATCGAGTATGACTCATAGCAACCCTATGAACACCAGATCTGAACACTGGTCTATCCTCAGCATCTCTGACACACGGGAGCCCACTGCTACAGTCACTGTGCCAATCCATCTCCCTGAAGGTCTGCCTCTCCTTCCCTGACCCTCCACCTTTCCGGGCAGGATGTCCCTTTCTAAGAACTGGTCCCTCCTGACAGCACAGTATGTAAGACGAAACTTTGCTACCCTTATCGCTAAAGCGGCATTTGTTCCAAGACTTATCTGTTTGTTTTTGTGGTTCTGGGATCATCTCTTCACACTCCCCAGCCTTACTGAACAACTTGCTCTTTTCATTCAAGGAGCCCTGGAGGTGTGGGATGTTATGTGCTGGCCTGCTAACCAAAAGGTCAGCAGTTCGAATACGCAAGATGCTATGGGAGAAAGATGAGGCCTCCCGTTAAAATTCACAGCCTTGAAAATCCAAGAGGGTTGTCATGCGTGGACTGGACAGATATCGGTCTGGTTAATTTAAAAAATATGTCCTGAACCCCCACTGGGTGCTGGGGACAGTCCTGGGCAGATCCAGGAAGCAGAATAGGCTCCAAAGATACCCACGCGACATCTCATGTGAACAAAGGGGATTCTGCAGGTGAGAGATGGGGAGACTGTCCTGGATGACGTAGGTGGACGCAATGCCACTGCAACATCACAAGGGCTGTTAGAGGAGGATAGCAGGGTGGTCAGCATCCGGAGGAGGGGGATGTGCCAGGAGGAGGAGGGGCAGAGGCCAGCGGTGTGGAGCCAGTTGTCGCACTATCCCTGAGACACAATACCTGCAGATTCAGTCTGACTCCTGGCAACTCACGTGCCACAGGGTACACCTACACCAGAGCGCTGTCCCTGGCTGGAGGGAGCGGTTAACAAGCACTAGACCAAGGGGCTGGGAGTTCCGATGGTGATTGAGACTCACCCAGGGGCATTTCTGAAGACCGTTCCCATCTTTATGGCCTGGCCATCCGCTTTCAAAGCCTTCAGCCTTGAAACCCCTTTAGGGCGCCAACAGCCTGGAGTTGGAAACGACTCAGTACCAACTAACAGGAGCAGTATTTACAGAGGCAGCTGACCAAGCCTTTGATGACGGGTTCCAACTGCCAGCCTTCAGGTTGGTGTTTGAGCACAAACCGTGCAAACGGCCAAGTCAATTGAGATGGAGCCAGCAGCAGTGCAGTGCAGCAAGCTCAGTTTCTGCTCCCCCCCCCCACCAAGCTCGGCCAGCTGACCATGCCCTAAACCCCTGTACCTGCCAGGCCCGCCTGCCGTGACCCCAACTTGGCTCCTCTGGAAACGTGACACAGCAGAGCAGTAAGTCTCTGTGAAGCCTTGAAGGGCTGTCTGCCCTCCATGCCTCACATGTGTTCTGTTTTACCCTTGCATTTCTCTCTCCTTCTAAAAGATGGCTGTTGGGAGCATGGTTTTGATTCAAGGGAGCTCGGGACAATGGAATTTAAGTATTTCTAAGCAGGCTTTTGAAAACCCTATGCATAAGAGAGGAACATTGTTAGGTTACTGGAAGTGGGGCCCCCCAAAACGGAAGACAGTTAAGCATATGAGAGATTGTGACATGGCACAGGATAGGGCAAGGTTGAGATTTGTGCTTCAAAGGGTCGCTATGAGCTGTAGTCCACTGATGGCACCCAACAACAACAAACATCCCTTTAAGTAATCAAACAAACAGAAAACTACCACTATTTAGTAAATCCTGACTCCTAGCAACCCCACACGTTGACCGAGGAGAAATGTTCCACAGGGTTTGCTTATAGAAGGAGCTCTGGTAGGGCAAGAATGTGTTAACGTATCCAAAAGGTAGGCAGTTCGAATCCACCAGCCACTGTGCAAGACAGAGATAGGCAATTTCCTCCAGATCATCGGGGAGACTGGGCTCTATAAGGAGAAATGTGGAGTCAAGATTAGTGGACGATTTATCAACAATCTGCGTTATGCAGATGACACAGCCCTGCTTGCTGAAAATGAGGAGGACCTGAAGCACCTGCTGCACAGGGTCAAGGACTGCAGCCTCCAATATGGATTGAGGCTCAATGTCAAGAAGACAAAGATTCTCACCACTGGACCAATTGGCAGCATCAGGATGGATGGCGAAGAGATTGAGATTGTTCACAGCTTTAGTTTGCTTGGCTCCACAGTCAACACTCTTGGCACCAGTAGCCAGAAAATTAAAAGACGTGTTGCCATGGTAAAGTCTGCTGTTAGGGACCTCTCCAAAGTACTGAAGAGCAATGGTGTCTCTGTGGAGACTAAGGTGTGTCTGATACAGGCCATGGTCTTTGCAATCACTTGTTATGCATCAGAGAGTTGGGCAGTGACTAAGGAGGATAGAAGGAGAATTGATGCCTTTGAGCTGTGGAGCTGGAGAAGAGTATTGAGTACCATGACTGCTAGAAAAACAAACAGATTGATCCTGGAAAGGGTTAAACCGGGTGGCTCTTTGGAGGCAAGGATTCTGAGGCTCCGTCTAACATACTTTGGACATTTTGTAAGAAGAGACCGGTCCTTGGAGAAGGACATCATGCTGGGGAGGGTGGAGGGACAGCGCAGGAGAGGAAGGCCCTCTATGAGGTGGATTGATTCAGTGACTGGGGTAATTGGGATGGGAGTGTTGGAGACAGTGCGATTGGCACAGGACAGAGCAGAGTTTAGGGCCGTTGTACATAGGGTCGCTATGAGTCACAAACGACTCGACGGCACATAACAACAACAAAGATTTCCTCAAAGGCTTTGAGTGGGAATTGATTCGACAGCAATGTGTTTGGCTCTGGGTAAGTTTTACAGAAGCTGATCTTCAGACCTGCCTTCTGTGGTGCTGAGGGGCGGGGGTGTGGACCCATGAATGTTAGCAGTCAGGAGCAAACTGTTGACACAACCTGAAGACCTTCAATTGGAGCAGCAGATGGCTCAAATTTAAAAACTGTATCTGTGTGGAAGTGTGTGTATGGATACACATATATATGCTGTTGCTGCTGCATGCCCTCAAGTTGGAAACAACTCACAGCTGAACCTTCAGAGGGTTTTTCAGAGGCAGTAAACTGTACAGGAGGAGACTGCATGCTTTTCTCAGAGTAACAGGTATTCAAATCACCTGCTTTAGGGTTGGAAGCACAACTTTCTACCACTTAAGTCATCTTAAACTCCCTTGTTGTTGTTATGTGCTGTCAAGGCGCTTGCGACTCATAGAGACCCTATGAACAACAGCCCTGAAAGCTGCTCTATCCTGTGCCAACTTTACTGTCTCCAACACACCTACTCTCATTAACCCAGTCACTGTATCAATCCATCTCATCGATGGTCTCCCTCTCTTTCTCCTTCCCTCCACCCTTCCAAGCATGATGTCCCTCTCCAAGGACTGGTCCCTCCTTGCAACATGTCCAAAGTATGTCAGATGAAGCCTCAGAATCCTTGCCTCCAAGGAGTAGCCTGGCTTCAACCTCTCCAGGATGAACATGTTTGATCTGCTGGCAGTTCATGGTATAATCAATACTCTTCTCCAGCACCACAGCTCAAAGGCATCAATTCTCTTTCTATCATCCCTAGTCACTGTCCAGCTCTCTTGATACATAGCAAGCAATTGCGAAGACTATGGCCTGGATCAGGTGCACCCTAGTCTCCAGACTGATGTCGTTGCTCTTCAGTACTCTGGAGAGGTCCCTGACAGCTGACTCTTCCAATGCAATTCATCTCTTGACTTCCTGGCTGCTGTTGATTGTGGAGCCAAGCAAACTGAAACTGTTAACTATCTCAGTCTCTTTGCCATCCATCATGAAGCTGCTAATCGGCCCAGTGGTGAGAATTTCCGTTTTCTTAATGTTACTCCCTTATATATCTGGGAACAGTAAATCATTCTGCCTCCCTTCCCACTCAGTGACCCATCCCTTCTACCCCATCCCATACGCAAATGACACTCACACATTTGTGAGCTTCTTTCAGATACTTCTAGAATCTTTTTAGGCAACTACAATTCTGCTTTCCTATTTGTCCCCTCTTTTCTCAAGAAAGAACTTGTCTGCTGGTACGGTGGGTAAGCACCTATATGGTAACCAAAAGGTTGGCTGTTCAAACTCACCAGCTGCTCCTTGGAAGGATGTGGCAGTTCACTTCCATAAAGATTATAAAGATTTAGAGCTTTGGAAACGCTGTAGGGCTATTATATCTGTCCTTTAGGGCGATTCTGAGTCAGAAGTGAATCATTAGCAATAGGTTGTTTGTTTTACATACAGGTTATCAGGCCAAATATGCCATTCTTTGCCCTGACCTTTTCACTTAAAAATCTTGGCGCCAACCTTATGTTCCATAGGTCAAGAGTTTCCTCACTCAGATTTTCGTCTCAAAAGTGGCCCACGACTACACTCAATGAGTGATGTGTACTGTATTAAAACGGGCGCCTGCTGGCCGCCATTGGGCGGCTGCCAATCTTTCGCTATTCCAAACAATAACACGATGAATTCCCTTAGAAAGGACTTCTGTAGCTAAAGAAAACACGAGAAAGCCTGACCTGTGGGGCAGATGCGGTAAGCTGAGCCGTGGCAGAACAAGAGGAGAAAGGCCCAAGTTAAATGAGATAAGCTGGCCAGACATAATGAGAACCAAAAAAAAAAAAAAAGGCAATGATAAACTTTAACCCTGCGATCCCTATGGGAGTTCAATGTTTAAAACATCATCAGAAAACGTTTTCCTCGAAGTTTACAGCTATGGAGTTCCGTAAGCCACAGAGTGCTGGGCTGGCCACATCTCTGGAGATTGAAAGCCATCAGCAGTTCCATGGCAGGAAGATGGACAATCTCCTCCTGTATGATTTGCTGCTGTTGGTTTTATGTGCTGTCAAGTCAACTATGATTGAGAGAGACCCATGAACAACACCTCTGAACACTGCCCTATCCTGAGTCAACTTCACCATCTCTCACACACCGGCCCCCATTGCCCCAGTCACTATCAAGCCATCTCAGCAAGGGTCTGCCTCTCCTGCGCTGTCCCTCCACCCTTCTAAACATGATGTGCTTCTCCAAGGACAGGTCCCTCCTGACAACATGCCCAAAGTATATGAGACAAAGTTTCAAAATCCTTGCCTCCAAGGAATGAGCTGGTTTCACCCTCTCTAGGACTGGCCTGCTTGTTCTCTTGGCAGTCCGTGGTGTGTTCAATACTCTAGCACCAGAACTCAAAGTCAACGATGTTTCTTTTTTTCATCCTTATTCATTGTCCAGATCTCAGACGCACAGCAAGCAAGTCAAAGTCTTCAAACCCTGGCTTGGATCAGGCACACCTTAGTCTCTACATTGACACCATTGCTCTTTAGCACTCCAAAGAGGTCCTTAAGGGCAGATTTCCCCAAAGCAACTCGTCTTTTGACTTCCTGACTGCTGGTGCCAAGAGGTGTTGTTGCTGTTGATTGCCATCGAGTCGAGCATGACTCATAGTGACCCTATGAAAAGACCTGAAGCCTTTCTATAACTATCGTTGTTTCTCAAAGTTCATAGAGGGTTCATAAGCATGGTGTTTACGAAGTGAATGCCATCCTGCTTCCAAGAGTACTGACTGTGGATCTGAGCAAGATGAAATTGTTAACATCCTCAATCTTTTCTCCATCTATCATGATACTGCCAACTGGCCCAGTGATCAGGCTTTTTTACAGACTGAGGCATGAGCCTACACAGTTGACAGTCTCAGAAACCCAGTGGAGGGTCAGCTATGAGTCAGTTCCTTTTGTGTTATATACATAGTCTCTAACTTACTCCAACATGCTCAAGTTACAACAAATCACATCACACTTAAAACTGTGTGGTACTTTTTTGTTTATGATTGTTTTGACTATCTTAAAATAAAATGTAATATATACAACACACTGTTGTGTATAATCTGCTGCTTTCATTCTCTGCACATTTATCACATAACATTTTTAGCAAATGTGGCTCTACCAGCCACAATCTTCCTAATTTCCATCACATGAATGGATCAGACTCACTCCTTGCCCTTCGGTCAAATCTAAGTCAGAGCTGACCCTTCCAGTGAGTTTTCAGAGATTGTAAGTCATGTAAATCAAGTGGGAGAAGACTGTCCATCTTTCTCCCACTAGGCAGCTATTGAAGTCAAACTGCCGAAGAGGTGCCACCATTGGGGTGATAAAAAGCCACGGATAGAAATCATGATGCTTGCACAACTCTGGAAACATGTTAAAAACCACTGAGCTGTACCGTTAAGTGGGTAGATTTTATGGTTTGTAAACTAGATCTTAACAAAGCTGCAAAGGAAAATCACAACAAAGAATTAACACCTAGACCTCAAAGAGTTGTGAGAATTAAATTAGGTCATCTATTTAAAACAGGGCAGGGGCCCACAAAAGGTGTGATAGGATGTCACCAATTATTCTTACGTTATTATAAGAAACACAAACCAACAATAACTGGTAACTATCAACCAGTCTTAACACCTAGGAGGCAACCGGAAGTGGCAGCAACTGCGGCAAAATGCAACACTGGCTCTGAAAAGGAGGGCAATTTCTCAGCTCCAAACAGTGCTACCGTGTAAAAATGGGGAGTCAGTGTGTCGGAACTGCGCTCATATTTAAGAGAAGCTGGCCATCTGGTATTTTGTATGAAATGCCTCTTTTAAAATCACCGCCCTTCAGTGGCAAAGTTTAATAGGACAGCGAGCAATAAATGCTGCAGAGGCTGTGAAGAGACTGGAACTCTCATACACTGTTGGTGACACTGTAAAATGGTACAGCCACTCTGGAAGGCATTTTGGCATTTCCTCAGAAAGCTAAACATAAATTCTGTATAACCCAGCTATTCCTCTGGTAGGAATATATTCCAAAGAAAAACAACTCCAAAACACAAATGGATATTTGAATACCGATGTTCATAGCAGCATGATTCACAATAGTAAAAACAGGGAGTGTCCATCAACAAATGACTGGATTGAGAAACTGTGGTACATCCTACATGATGGAATACTATGCAGAACTCAGGAGCAATGATTTAGAAAAATATAACATGGAAGAGGCTAGAAAACATGCTGAGTGAACTAACTCAGGATGTTAAGGACAAATACTGCATTGAGATCAGTATTGTAAAAACAGAAGGATAACAAGTAAGAATATCTAAAGAGGGAAGGGGATGGGGTGGGGGGATGACAGTGGGGAGGAGGGGATTATCATGGGGTCACAGAGTTTGGTGGGCGGAAGGAAGGGGTGAAGGAATCAGGAAAAGATCCAGTGGGGATCTATAAAAACAGGTTAATAGTGGGCATAGTCAATGGTGATTAATTTTATAAGACATAATGTATAAAGGGAGCTCTGGTGGCCTAGTGGCAAGAAGCTGCACTGCAATCCCAGAGGTTCACAGTTCAAATCCACCAGATGCTCTGCTGGAAAATGAGGGGCAATCTCCTCCTGCACCAGTCAGATCCGATTTGACAGTACACACACACAAAATACTAACATTTTAAAAAACAAAAACAAAGACATAATGTATAGGAATGATAGCAAGATATGCAAGTGAATGGGAAAAAAACACCACCCAAAACCAAATAATTTTTTTTTCAGTCACAGCCATTCTTCCCTCTCTCATGCCCCTGCCCCCCCCAAAAAAACCCAGCTGGGTCAAATCAAACACATCTGGGCCACGAACCACTCAAGTGGTTAAGAACATGAGTTCTGGATGTCAACAGCTCTGGTCGACATCCTCGCTGCTACCCTGACCCGACTTAGGTGACCCCAGGCAGTGTCTATTTCTGGAGCATCCCAAATTTCATGAGGTACAAGATGAGACAGTGATGCCTGCTTTTACAGTCATTGTAAAGAATGAATCCATAACTTATTTCCTTGTCATCCCAACTCTTTAAGGACCACTGTGGCATCAGGATTGGTGGAAGATCTATTAACAATCTCCGTTATGCAGATGACACAACCCTGCTTGCTGAAACTGAGGAGGACCTCATGCACTTGCTGTGAAGGGTCAAGGACTGCAGCCTTCAGTATGGACTAAGGCTCAATGTCAAGAAGACAAAGATTCTCGCCACTGGACCAATTAGCAGCGTCAGGATGGATGACGAAGAGATTGAGAGTGTTCACAGCTTCACTTTGCTCGGCTCCACAGTCAACACTCTTGGTACCAGCAGTCAGGAAATCAAAAAGCGTATCGCGATGGGAAAGTCTGCTGTTAGGGACCTCTCAAAGGTACTCAGGAGCAACAGTGTCTCTCTGGAGACTAAGGTGCGCCTGATAAAGGCCATGGTATTTGCAATCGCTTGTTATGCATCAGAGAGTTGGACAATGACTAGGGAGGACAGAAGGAGAGTGGATGCTTTTGAGCTGTGGTGCTGGAGAAGGGTACTGAATGTACCATGGACTGCCAGGAAAACAAACAGATTCATCTTGGAGAGGATTAAACCAAGCTACTCCTTGGAGGCAAGGATTCTGGGGCTTCGTCTGACATACTTTGGACATGTTGCCAGGAGGGACGGGTCCTTGGAGAGGGACATCATGCTTGGGAGCGTGGAGGGACAGCGCAGCAGGGGAAGACCCTCTATGAGATGGATTGATTCGGTGACTGGGGTAATCGGGATGGGTGTGTCAGAGGCGGTGCGGTTGGCGCAGGATAGAGCAGGGTTTAGGGCTGTTGTGCATAGGGTCGCTATGAGTCGGAAACGACTCGACGGCACATAACAACAACAACAACATTCCCATTTTGCAGAGAAACAGCCCAAGCCACTTCCCCCAAGACCACACCGCTGGGAAATGAGAGGGGTAGACTCCCACACAGGCAAGAAACTCCCTCAAGCTGACAGAGTGAAAATGATGCACATGGCAGCGACTGATCAATCGGTGAGGCCACTATTAATATTGCCAATAGAGAGACCCGGTTAGGCTGCTTGGAGCCTGTGAGATCCGAGGATGGCCAAGGAGTTAGGATGTGCCAGATGAAGGCGAGAGAAAAAAATTATCTTCCAAGAAAAGCAAACAGTAGGATCAAAGGCAGTTAGTTCAGTGCTGGGCAAACTTGGGGTGTGGCCACACGTCTGGAAGTGGAGCAAAGGGCCAGGAGGGACAGGTGACAGGTGCTGCTGGGTGGACAGGCAGGCCCCACAGGGAGTGAAGCAATGGACAAGCCAGTTTCACTTAGGATTCCCACCAGAAAAGTGCTGTATCACCCACACACGCAAAAGCTCCCTGGGGTTGTGAAATCAAAAGGGAAGGTCTCTGGTTTACTCTTCTCTAGAAATCAAGCCAAAACAGGAAACTGGAAAAGCCTTGTCATCATCCACCCCCAGCTCTCCATCTCAAGGAGTTTCCCAGTTTGTCCATCTCTCTGTGCGCCAAGGTTCCTTGACTTCAAAACTGCAATCATTACTCCATGCTCCCCACCCCTGCCCAAGCTTTGCTGAAGACAATACTCTCTTTTCCCGGTAATATTTTTTATTGCTGTGTATGCAATTATTCAAATAAATAGTGTTTCATTCATGTACACTGTGTTTTACACAGTCTTTCATATACATTCCATTTTATACAATTAATTACTACTGATTTATCTATGCCTATTACCCCAGAATTGGAGAAGACTCATCAACAACCTGCATTACGCAGATGATACAAACCTGCTTTCCTAAACTGAGGAGGACCTGAAGCATTTGCTGCAGAAGATTAAGGACTGCAGCCTTCAACATGGACAGAAGCTCAACATCACTACTGGGCCAATTGGTAGCATCATAATAGACAGTGAAGAGACTGAGATGGTTAACAATTTCAGCTTGCTCGTGTCCACAATTAACACTACTGGCACCAGCAGTCAGAAAATCAAATGGCAAACTGCACTGGGGAAGTCAGCTGTCAGGGACTTCTCCAAAGTGTTAAAGAGCAACGATGTCAATCTAGAGTTTAAGTTACATGGACTACATACTATGTATCAGAGAGCTGGACAGTGACTAAGGATGACAGAAGAAGACTTGACGCCTTTGAGTTGTGGTGCTGAAGAAGAGTCTTGAAAATATGATGGGCCACCAAGAGAACAAACAAGTCTGTCTTGGAGAGGGTGAAACCAAGTTTCTCCTTGGAGACAATGATTTTGAAGCTCCATCTCACATACCTTGGGCACATGGCCAAGAGAAGGACATCGTGCTTGGAAGGGTGGAAGGACAGAGCAGGAGAGGAAGACCCTGGATTAGATAAACTGGCACAGTAACTGGGGCAATGAGACTAGGTGTATAGGAGTCAGTGAGACTGGCTCAGGACAGGGAGCCGTGGGCGACTAGCTGGATCATAACAACATGCCAATTCTCACCTCATCCTTTCATGTACCCACTGAATCTTTACTGTTCTTTCACTCCCTCCCCTGTCCACTAACCTCTGCTATCCTAGTGATTTTTCTCCCTTTTCTCTTTTTCTATGTTTCCCCTTTCCCCCTTCTGAACATTTCTATAGATTTTGCTCAGTTATCCTCCTATTTTCACACTAGTGGTCTTATGCAGTGTGGTGTTAGCTTAAAATTGGCTTTTTTATACCTTATACCATTATACCTTAGCCCCCTCTGGTCTCTCACAAATCAGCAACAGCTGGAGGACCAATTTAAGTAAGAGAGGAATATTTCACACCTTCACACTGGGGGATATATGAAAACATCAATACACGAGTGGCAGTGTGACTGTATTTAAGCATGCAGCTGCATCCAGCCTGGCCCATTGCTCACCAGTTTTATGAGAGAGGGCGGAAAATCCTGGCCTGCATGCCTGCAGTCACGTGTATGATTCCCCTGACAGATCTGAGGCTCTACCGGACCTTCTAGCAAATCTTTCTCACCAAAGACAGAGAGGAATTGGGAATCTGAGACACGGATGGAGCAGTTAATACCAGACAATATGGATTTCCATAATTGGATGAGCATTTACAATTATGTGGACCTGAGACTTCGGATTAATAGTATGCTATTAATCTTCGAGTTTAATAAAACTGTGCAATAACTGGATTTATGTGACTGAATTGTTCCACTCAGCACAATGCTCTCTAGTATGAATGGACTGGGAAACTGTGGTGCATTCCCACAAGGGAATACTGTGCAGTGCTAAGCGATGATTTCATAAAATACTGTATAACGTGGGAGTACCACACTCTTTTAAAGACTATTCATGTGGTATCAAAGCAATCATAGCAACTAGGACTAGGTAGGACCTTAGGGGTCAGTGGGTTTCTGTTCATGGGGGAGAAATATCTCAGAAAACAAAGGCGAGGATGGCTGTCCCACTTGAAAAATATCATCGGTGTCACAGGGCTGTAACAAGCTGTACACAAACGAACTGGTATATGTTTTGCTGTGTATATTATCATGAAATCTTTTTTTTTAAAGGGAGGGGAACTGGCTTTGAGGCAGGAGACCTGAGCTGGACTTAGTGTACCCCCACTTCCTGCTGGGTAGTAGCCTGGAGGAAGTCACTTCACCTCTCTGAGATCACGTCCCACGTGTATTTTACATTCTATCCCTTTTGAAAGTAGGGTACCCATGCTTAGTGGGTGCCCACTGGCCATACATGCAGTGTTGGGGAGTGTGAGCAGGCACTGGGAGCCAAGTTACCATACGATTATCATCATTTGTGTACTTGCTGTTATGTCACCATGATCCTTCTGAGTAAAAAGCCAGAGCTCATGAAGGCATGTGTCAAAAATGGGAAAGCCCCTGGGAGGCTCATTTCATTCTGTCTTTGAGATTGTCCAGTGTCATCTGGCAGAACCTACTGGAAAAACGGCCTCTCTGGTGCAGTCCAGAGCCCACCTATCACACCTGGGTATCAACAACTGTATTAATCTGGGAAGCACCCATAACAGTTATTATAAAACAGGCCCCTATGGTTGCCCTATGGAAAAAAGCAGTGCATCAGAGCTGTATCCTTTCTCCATACCTCTTGAATCTGTGTGCTGAGCAAATCACTCGAGAAGCTTGACTATTTGGAAAAGAATGTGGTGGCAGGGAAGACTCATTAACAAGCTACACAACCGCGCTTGCAGATAGTGAAGGACACTTGAAACATTTGCTGCATAAGATCAAAGACTACAGTCTTCAATATGGATTACGTCAAGAAACAAAAAAATCCTTACCACTAAACCAACAGTCATGATAGATAGGAGGAAAAAAACCCCAAAGTGAAGTTATCAACAATTTCAATTTACGAGGATCCACAGTCAACGCCCCATGGTAGCAGTGGTCAAGAAATCAAAAGACATGTTGCACTGGGAAAATCTGCTATCAAGGTTTTCTCCAATGTGCTAAAGAGTGAGGATGTCCTTTTAAAGACTAAGGTGTAGTGGATCCAAGCCATGCTCTTTTCAATTGCTTTTCTACATTTCTGCAAGTTGGACTATGAATAAGGATGACAAGGAGAATTGTTACCTCTGAATTAGGATGCTGGTGAAAAGTACTGAATATCTCATAGACGGCCAAAAGAGCAAACAAGTCTGTCTTTAAGGAAATGCAGCCAAATGATAAGAGGCAAGGATGTGAAAAGCTCACCTCCCTTACTTTGGGCCTATTTTCAGGAAGAACTAGTCCTTGGAGAGAGACATCGGTAGGAAATGTAAAGGGTGAAATAAAGAAATACCTTCCACAGGATGGACTGACAGAGTGACAGTCGCCATGGACTTGAGCAGGACAGAGATTGTGAAGACGGCGTAGGATAGGTCAAGATTCCAATCTGCAGTTCACAGAGTGGCTTTGAGTCATAGTAGACTCGAAGGCACCTAACAACACAGCCACTGGGAACACTCCCAGCAGAGGTAGGACAGTGTCTCGCATGAAAGCCACACAACAGGGACATGATTAGGGTTCAATTTCAGCTGCCAAGTCTGAGTGGTGGTTCCTCAGGGCAGTCACTTAACCACTGCTCATCATAATCCAAATAAGTAACTCCACTAAATTGTAAGTCACAGACTGACTTTCTATAATATACACTCCAGGCCCTGTGCAAAGTGCTTTCATTTGATCCTGAATGTTCTGTGAAGTCAGGGGCCTGCTATCATTCGCATTTTACAAAAACAGCGACGGGAGCCCACGGAAGTTAAGCAATCTATCGATATGCACTACATACGATGCAGCAACGTACATTTGCTGATGTGATCACATCTCTAAGTGTGTCAGTATGCTTTCTAAACCCCTAGACAGCAAATGAAGATCAGATTTACAGGAGGCTCTTTGTGGCCCAGTCGGTAAGGAGGTTTGCTACCAACCCAAAGGAGAGCGACTCAAATCCACCAGTTTCTCCAAGGGAGAAAGAGTGGTAATTCCCTCCTGTGACATTTACAGCTTCTGAAAATCCCCTGGAGGATGAGCGGTGAGTCAGTTCTGAGTCAAAGGCAGTCAGTAGTGTGGAATGATGATAAAAGAGAGTAATATTGAAAACTGAAGGTGAAAAGATGCGGTATCAAGCTTATGTCAGAACTGACTGACAACAAACTTGTGGAAACTGAACCCTATCCTAAACTGAGAGCCGTCTGCATTATCTTATCAGCCTTCCCAAGCCATGGCATGCCTAGCTAAAGTCCATCACTCCCTCTGTCCGCTATGCTCCAAGCCACGCTCGTCTCCTTACTGCTGTCAAATGAACCCAACTCGTCCCCACTTGGGGCCTCCACAGGCTGGTCCCGGCCTGCAACACCTTTGGCCTGACCCACGTCTTCCCTGTCTTTCAAATACCAGCTGGAAGCGAGAGGCCCCATCACTAAGATTCTCTCCCGCCTGCCTCCCCAATATTCACGCTGAGCTTCCATCAGCACTCGGTCCTACTTACAGGCACTGCTCCAACGGAAATAAAGCAGAACAGCATGGCTGGGAGCAAGCAGCGCCACGTGGCTCATTAATGACAGCAAAAACCAGGCAAACCCCCAAGCAGCACATAAGCACTCACACACGGTGGCAGAGGGTCCTACAGGAAAGACCCCCCAGGGGAAAGGCAACTCAGGGACCACCTCTTCTGCTGGAGGGGAGGCCCCAAGGAAGCGGGGAGACCCGGACCTCCTAGCATGCAAGGTTTAGGATGAGGATTATAAACCGACATCTCTGAAAGTAGCCTGTGGAAAGAGAGCAGAGACATCAACTCCAATTCCCTGAGAGCCTCCATGAAGGAGGCTCAGTGGACGTATACCTTCTCCTGCGAAGAGCTGTTTGGACACCCTGCCCTCTGCTGTCACGTTGATGCTGACAGAGTCCTGCCATTGGGTTTCTGAAGCTGTAAATCTCCACAGGAGGACACCGCCCATCTCTCTCGCTCCTGGAGCAGCTGGTAGACTGAAGCTGCCCACTTGCTGTCTAGCAGCCCCACACATTACACATTAACCCCTAATGCCACCAGGGCCCCTTGCTCACATACAGTCTTTAAACAGCCCCAGCACCAGTTCTAAGCACTTTATCTGTAGCCACCCATCTTAGTCCTAAAACAAGCCGATGTGTTAGATACAAGTGTTATTCCTCATTTTGCAGATGTGGAAACTGAAGTGAAGAATAAAAAGACTTCTTGACCTAGACCAAGGAAATGATATTACAGAGAAGACTAGAAGTTAGCTTAATCAGGGGTCAACCTAGAAAGATGCCGTGAGTACTTGATCCAGCTAAGCTTTCTCCTGGACCAAAGTATCTGTCTTTGGACCAGAACAGAGTACTGTCTAACGATAATAATGACGCTGACTATGGCAATGAGGGCACAGAAATAGAAATTTTAAGAGCTATAATACATAGCTGTTATAAATAAATATAGATAAATATGACAACTTAATTATAATGGTCATAATTAAGGAGCTCTGGTGGCCTACTGGGTAAGGAGCAGCGCTTCTAAGCCAAGGCAGGCAGTTCAAATCCATTCTCTACAGGATAAAGACGAGTAATCGCCTTCTGAGAGATTTACAGCCTCTGAAGACTGGCTGGAGGGTCAGTTAATGTGTCTGTTTCGACTCACCAGCAATGAATTAAGAGTTGTTCACGGTAATGTATTTTAATAGGTTACAAACTCATTGAGTTTTCACGATCCTACGAGATATGAGCTGCCGGTAAAACGAGATTAAGAAATGTGTCCAAGGTCACACAGCTAACAAATGGCAGGTGCACGATGTGAACTGAGGCTATCCTGGTCCCCGGACTAGCAGGATTCTCTGAGTATCTTCCAACTGTGGCCCTCTGGGGTCGGGGGCTGCAAGGGTCTCACTGATCCCAACCAATGTCCTCAGAACTTAGCATAAAACTTACAAAAGTGAAGGGATTGATATATAGACAGTGAAGGGAAGGAGGAGGGAAGCCACTGCCAAACTGCCCTGATTCTAAGACCTGCATTTCTTCATATTCTAGTATCCTGGATGTTGAGATGCATCACCTGACATCCTGCACAAGTGCTTCTCTCAAGATTGCATGAGTACCAAAGTAAAACGGCAAAACCGAACCAATACAGCTGGTCCACAGCCATGACACTGAGAGTCAAATAATTGCTGAAAAAACCCTAATTTGCTATGTAAACTTTCACCTAAAATACAATTTAAAGAAATGTTTTAAGTGTGTTGAATATACCATGGACTGCTAGGAGAACAAACAGGTTTATCCTGGAAAGGGTGAAGCCAGGCTGCTCCTCTGAGGCAAGGATTCTGAAGCTTCGTCTGACATACTTTGGACATGTTGCAAGGAGAGACCAGTCCTTGGAGAGCAACATCATGCTTGGGAGGGCGGAGGGACAGCACAGGAGAGGAAGACCCTCGATGAGATGGATTGATTCAGTGACTGGGGAAATGGGGGTAGGTGTGTCAGAGACAGTAAGATTGGCACAGGACAGAGCAGGGTTAAGGGCTGTTGTACACAGGGTCTTCTCCTGTACTCTTTTTTGCATCACGCATTGCCGCCATCCTGTTGGAACCAACTCACAGCTGATCCTCCAATGGGTCTCTGAAGGCTGTAAGGCTGTAAATCACACAGGAGAGGGCCTATCTTTCTCTCTGTGGGCAGCTTTACTGTTAAATACACAGGGTTTTCGTTAATCAACAGCAACTCTCCTACCTCTCCCTCTTCCTCTCCCTCTTTCCCTCCCCTTTCTCTCTCTCTCTCTCTCTCTCTCTCTCTCTCACACACACACACACACACACACTAACAGCTAGTAAAATAAAAAAATATATGGGCTATTCATTTCCTGCCCGAGAGTATGTTCTAAGGAAATAACCCAAAAGACTATCTATATGATTGATGGTGCAGAAAACAGTATGTCCTTTCTAGCTCTTGTGGCTTCGTGCACTACCAGCTCAAAGGTATACAGTTCAAATCTACCAGCTGCTTCACCCAAGTCATGGCCCTTAGTATTCCTGCGAGGATGGCCCACAGCTACTATTCAGAATGACCTAGGGAGATTTGTCCTTTTGCTCTGGTTCCTGCAATTGGGCCAGCAATCCACTGTTTTCCTGGCTTATACACTGAACTGCCTACCATTCATCAGTCCCTATGGCCTCGTGAGGCAGGAGGGATGAAGCTGGATCCACAGATTTGGGATTTGCCAGTCTCCATAGCTTATTCCAAGTCATATACCTGATGGAGTGTGAGTTCTGTTACAAAAAGACAAAGGCTTGGGGCCATGCAGAAGATTCAAGTAGTAACTGATGGCCACGATGATACCATAGTTCGGAAATGCTGGGCATGTGGGACATCTTTAACCTCTGCCCTATAGGAACAATTAGCTCTGTACTAATCCTCCTACAAGAAACTATTTGTGCACATACGATATTCATTACAATGCTGCCTTTAAAAGGAAAAGAAAAACACTAGTGTCAAACCAAAGCTAACACATGAAGTATGCAAATTACAGCCCAGCAATACAAGAAAAGGGCACCCGCGGTGTAGTGCGTTATGTCCAAGGCTACTAACTGATAGGTTAGCAGTTCAAATCCAACAGCCACTCGAAGGAAAACCTCCCGTGAAGGTTCACAGCCTTGAAAACTTAACTGGGGGGTGCGGATCAGAATCAACACAGTGGCAGTGAGTTTAGTGTTTGGTTTTAATACAATAAAACACCGATTAGGCATTCAAAGGTTACAGCTAAAACTTCAGCAAAAGAGGGAGCTCTGGTGGCCTAGTGGTAAGAAGCTGCACTACAATCCCAGAGGTAGGCAGTTCGAATCCACCAGATTCTCTCCTGGAGAAGCAGGAGCAATCTCTTCCCATGCCAGTCAGATCTAATTTGATGGTATACACACACACACACACACACACATAATAATAACAACAATAATAATAATAAAACTTCAGCAAAGGGTTTCCCATGTAAGAACATGGGACAATGTTTACAAAATATTAAAAAAAGGGTACCAAATGGTATGTTGTTGCCTGTTGTGTAACATCAAGTCAGAATTGACCCACAGCTGATCCTCCAGCGGGTTTTCAGAAGCTGAAAGCGCACAGGAGGAGACTGACCGTCCTTTCCTGGTAGAGCTGCTGGCGGATTCGAACTGCACGCCTTCAGGACTGCAGCACAGATTCTTAACACTAGGCTACTGGTGCTTCCTATCAATTGGTATGCGCTCTATAAGTACAACAGTGTAAGAACTATGCACCATGATGGCCAAGAATCAAACATTATTAACAAGTCAAGAGAAAATCTTATTGTACCAAAAGGCAAACAGCAGCCTGGGGCGGGGGTGGGGCAATTATATCTGCAACTCAAACGATAGACAAAGGGGCAAGACGTCCAAGAAGACAGGGGCCCCTGCAAATTAGCAGGAAAACCACAAACCAGTGTGACCATGAGCAAAGCGGACCCGGAAGGAAGGGCTGGAGAAGAGCACGCAGAGCATCCTGGGACATGTCATGTGACACTTGCTCTTAACTCGGGCAAACAAATGCAGATGACAGCAAAAGAGTCATCACACCTCCCATCAGCAAAAATGTCGAATGCCACGTTCAGAGCTGGGAAGGCTGTAGAGAAAAGAGAAATCTCATTTGCTGTCTCTGGGAATCTATTTGCTCCAGTCTTTTTGGGGAAAAATGACCAGCCAACATCCAGGAGAAATAAAAATGATGAGGAGTGGGTGAAGAGGGATGTGTGTGGGAGGGCAAGGAAAGAGGGTCTTGGGACTCGGGACAGGGAGCTTCGGTGAAGGCAAGGGAGCTGGTGGCCTAGTGGTAAAAAGCTGTGCTGCAATCCCAAAGGAGCATGGTTCCAATCCACTGGCTGTTCCAGGTGGGCAATCTCCTCCTGTGCAATTTACTGTCTCTGAAAACCAGTTGGAAGGTAAGCTATGAGTCGGCTTGGATTCAACAGCACCCAAAAAACATGGTTCTTGGTCACCCTGTGAATCTGCAACAAAACTCACTTTCAAAAAAAAAAACAAAACTCACTTTCAAAAACACTTTCAAAACTCAACTTTCAGCCAAGTAACAGACAAGCCTAGGATTACCACTTACAAGAGGGAGGCATTCCCTCCTTATGATAATCAATCATACACAATCAGAAGAATCTCATTTGTCCAAAAATTAAAGTCTCAGAAGAGAGGAAGGAAAGCGGAGGCTAGAAGGACTAAAGGAAATTAAAACTATAAGGAGGGAATGGAGAAAGTATGATTACCTTGTGAGTATTGCAATGAATGTGATAAAACAAAATGTATTTGAATGGTTGAAAGAAAAACACATGTGCTTATGAGTTAATTAAATGGATTAAAAAATCAAAAAAGTAAATTTGAATGGGTAAATAAAAAAAACACCCCAATTTGCTTTGAAAACATTCACTAGAATCACAGGTTTTTTTAAGAGGAACAAATACAGAGAACTTTTCTGAAAGAAGTGTAATATAAAAGTTTCTGGATAGGTAAAAGAAAAAGCTTTTGAAGCATCTCTCTTTTTTTTTTTTAAATTTTATTTTATTATTTTGTGTGCGTGTACCATCAAGTCAGACCTGACTGGTACAGGAGGAAATTGTCCCTCCTTCTCTGGAAGAGCATCTGGTGGATTCGAACCATGTACCTTTGGGATTGCAGTACAGCTTCTTGCCACTAGGCCACCAGAGCTCCCCTGAAGCATCTCTTATAAGGACAAAAACAATCGAAATCAATGAGAGAGGAAAATTGGTACAAATGATGTCTGTTGCCGTGTACCCTCGAGTAGGAGCTGACTCATAACTGACCCTCCAGTGGGTTTTCAGAGGCTGTAAACTGCATCTTTCTCATGAGGAACAGCTGGTGGATTCGAACCTCACACCTTTAGGTTGGCAGCTTTTTATCACTAGGTCAGTAGAGCTCCCTAGTTGACAGCTATGAACAGGGAGATGGCTGAACGAACTGTAGTGAAATCTGTATGTTGGAATATTTCACAACTAACTGTAAAGAATTGGTGAGATTCTGAGTACTGGCAGAGATGACATGCCAGGCAAGAACAATGCTGAGTCATGATTATAACATGACTCAACTTGCTTTAAACTTACTCTTTGTTTGCTCATGTTTCTAGAACTCAGGAGAACAGAATCTAAGGATACCCACATTGCATGTTAATACTCTGTTTAAATATGCCCACATTGTTTGGTCACCGTGAAGTATTACTTTTGCAATCAGAAAACCAATGTTTAGAGCAGAAAGTTTGCATTTGAAAATAAAAACAGATGTTATACCAGTGCAGCCAGGATTAAAAAATAAAATAAGATAAATAATAATTTGAATGGGTAAATAAAAAAGTAGAGCTTTCATGCATGGCTAAATCACTGAATTTAAAGCACCTGTTGAACGTAACAGAGCAGCCAAAGAATGCTGAACATTTAAATGCCATTCTTTCCAGGTGAAGCAAAGCCAGCTCTCTCCTCCCGTGTTCTCCGGAATGACAGAGCTGGATCTTCACGAACAAACCATTCTGCTCAACCAGGCAAAACCCTCCCACCTACCAGGAAGCAACCCGAGTCTGGTCAATTCCAGGCTTGCTCAACATTGAAACATCAAGACCACAAGCCTGCCCCTTAGGTGGGAGTCGAAACTCCTTTAGGAACCTGGCAATTAATTGTCACATTTCAAAACGTACCTGCCCCTCAGCTCAGGCATCTACTTGGTGGGACTTTCACGCTGCTGAACCATTTGCATGTGTCCTTTGCATACCTGTGCAGTGAGGCGGCACTTAGGAAAGTTCTCGGCAGCGCCGTGTGTGATGGTGCTTAACTGTGAGAACAGCCAAAGGGGAAGGAAAGTTAAAAGAAAACGCACGAGGCTTGTGAAGAAGCATCACCGGCATGGGTGGACTAACACAGAAGGGGTAAGCACTCAGCTGCTAACTGAAAGGTCGGCTGTTCAAACCTACCAGCCACTCCTTAAGCAAAAGGTGTGGCTGCTCCTGTAAAGATTGTTGTTGTTAAGAGTGTTCGAGTTGTAGGCGATTCATAGCGACCCTATGAACGAAAGTCCTCAACACTTGCGTGACTTTCGTCCTTTTTCCAGGTTCAAAGGGTTTCTGGAGACAAGCTATTTTGGAAGTGGATACCATTCCTGCTTCCAAGCTTGTTTTAATTGGGGAGCTCCACCAAACACTGTCCACCATGGATAACCATTTTCGCATTTGACACATCAGTGTCACAGTGTTCAGCTTCACAACAACCACAAGTTACCTCTATACGGCAAGTGGACATGTCAGGGCTATAAGATCCTAGAAGAATGTTTGACCAAAAACAATGAAAAACAGCCCTGAAGTCTGTGGATTAAAGTCACCCACTTTTGGCTTGGTAGCATCACTTTCTGTCCACTAGGCCAACTGGTCTATCTCTATGTTGATATTATTGTTAAGTGCCGTGGAGTCGTAGGCAACTCATAGCGACCCTATGAAAAAAAGTCCTGAACACTTGTGTGACGACATTCATCCTTTCTCCAGGTTCATAGGGTTTCCGGAGGCAAGCTATTACGGAAGTGGATGCGTCTTGAAGAGAAACAATTATGAAATGCTCGGGGCACATGTGGCTTTCTTTTTGTCACAAGTGGGTGTCGGCAGAGCAGACTCGCCAGATGAACTGGGGGTCTCTGGCCCAGAGTTCAACAGCATTTGGGCATGCTGGAATGGTAAAATATGGGCCTGTTTTTCATTGTTTTGATCAAACATTCTTTAGGTCCTATAGCCCTGGTGTGTCCACTTGCCATACACAGGTAACTTGTGGTTGCTGTGAAGCTGAACACTGTGACACTGATGTGTGAAATGCGATAACGGTTACCCATGGTGGACAGTGTTTGGTGGAGCTCCCCGATTAAAACAAGCTTGGAAGCAGGAATGGCATCCACTTCCATAATAGCTTGACTCCGGAAACCCTATGAACCTGGAGAGAGGATGAAAGTCACGCAAGTGTTGAGGATGTTCATTCATAGGGTTGCTATGAGTCGCCTATGACTCGACGGCTTGAGAAACCCTGTGGGGCAGTTCTGCTGTAGCCTGGAGGGTCCCTGTGAGCCAGAAAGGATGCCAGTGGGTTCATTTAGAAGATGACCAACAGCAGGTCTTTAAAGTGAAAAGAACAGGCTGCAGAATAGTATTTAGAACATGAAACTATTTAGGAAGGGGGGGTGCGGAATAACCCATACCCACATTGCAGATGCTAGAAATTTTTCTAAAAAGATACCTTCCAAAAAGTATTCTCATCGGTTACTTGTAGGGCTGGAAAGGGTATACTGAGATTTGTACATTTTACTCTGCCCCCTGACCTCTAGTCAGTTCTGGCACACAGTGACCCTCCTTCCAGTTTCTGAAGCTAGATGAATGCCCACCCCATGGAGAGGCTGCTGGTTGGTTTTGAATTGCTTACCTTTCAGTTAGTGGGCTGATATGGTACACACAACCCATGAAGGGCTCCTTATTTTCACTAAACATCCTCCTTATAAAAAAAGGACCATTTGCCATGGAGTCAACCGTGTCTGATGGTGGCTCTACCTGTGTCAGAGACGAACCAGGCTCTACAGAGTCCTTAACGGCTGTGATCTTTCGGAAGGGGATCACCAGGCCTTTCTCCTGAAGCACCTCTGGGTGGAATCAAGCCAGTTTTTCTGTTAGCAGCCAAGACATACCCATCTGTGCCAATCAGAGCCTCCTGGCATTTGCAGAAGAAAAAGTGCAATATAAAAAGTTATAGTGTAAGGTTTTCCTCATGCAATTGTTATTTTGTACCATCGAGTTAAAACAGGCCCATTGCTGACCTTCCAGGGGTTTTCAGAAGCAGTGAATCACATGGGAGGAGACTGCCCATCATTCTCCCACGGAGTAGCTGGTGGATTCAAACCCTGAGTCTTCGGGTTGGCAGAGCAGCTCCTTGCCACTAGGCTGCCAGGGTAAAGTCAATAGGAACTAGTTTTAAAAGTTTCTAGAATGTCTATCTGTGTTTCATTGATTATGCAAAGGCATTTCACTGCATGGATCATAACAAACTGTGGCTGACTCTGAGAAGAATGGGAATCCCAGAACATTTAATCGTGCTAATGCGAAACCTATACTTGGACCAAGAGGCAGTCGTCAGAACAGAGCAGGGCAACACTGCATGGTTCAAAATTGGGAAGGGTGTACGTCAGGGATGTGTCCTATCTCCATACCTTTTCAACCTGTATGCAGAGCAGATTATCCGAGAGGCTGGGCTCTATGAGGAGAAGCATGGCGTTAGGATTGGTGGACGATCTATCAACAATCTGCGTTATGCAGATGACACAACCTTGCTCACTGAAACTGAGGAGGACCTCATGCACTTACTGCAGAGGGTCAAGGACTGCAGCCTTCAATATGGACTGAGGCTCAATGTCAAGAAGACAAAAATTCTCACCACTGGACCAATCGGTAGCATCAGGATGGATGGCGAAGAGACTGAGAGTGTTCACAGCTCAGTTTGCTCGGCTCCACGGTCAACACTCTTGGCACTAGTAGCCAGGAAATTAAAAAACGTATTGCGATGGTAAAGTCTGCTGTTAGGGACCTCTCCAAAATACTCAAGAGCAACGGTGTCTCTCTGGAGACTAAGGTCCGCCTGATACAGGCCATGGTTTTTGCAATCACTTGTTATGCATCAGAGAGTTGGGCAATGGCCAAGGAGGATAGAAGGAGAATTGACGCCTTTGAGCTGTGGTGTTGGAGATGAGTATTGAATGTACCATGGACTGTCAAGAAAACAAACAGATTCATCGTAGAGAGGATTAAACCAGGCTGCTCCTTGGAGGCAAGGATTCTGGGGCTTCGTCTGACATACTTTGGACATGCTGTAAGGAGAGACAGGTCTTTAGAGAGGGACATCATGCTGGGTAGAGTAGAGGGACAGCACAGGAGGGGAAGACCCTCTATGAGGTGGATTGATTCAGTGACTGGGGTAATGGGGATGGGTGTGTCAGAGGCAATGAGATTGGCACAGGATAGAGCACGGTTTAGGGCCGTTGTACATAGGGTCGCTATGACTCGACGGCACATAACAACAACAACAACAGTCATCTAGGGAGCTCTGGTGGCTTAGCGGCGAAAAGCTGCACTGCAATCCCAGAGATAAACAGTTCACAATCCACCAGATGCTGGAGAAGGAGGGGCAATCTCCTTCTGCATCAGTTAGATCCTATTTGACAGTACACACACACACACACACACACACACACAAAAAAAATTTTTTTTAAAAATATAAAAAGTTTCTAGTCATCTACAGAAATTCCTCTTAACTGCACAAGATAGTACCTTCTGCAAAAATTAAAAAAAATTTAAAAAATTAAAAATCACGCTGGAAAAGGTAACAGGCCAGTGAAAAAGAAGAAAACTCTTAACAAGATGGACTGATAAGATACTGTGACTGTGACTGATAAGAGAGCATATCATGACGATGGTCCAGAATCGGGCACGGTTCAGTTCTGCTGCTCACGAATAGCTGAGTCATAGCAGGCTATGATAGCATCTAACAACAGTAATTACTAAAAAAAAGAAAGAAATCCTCACCATCTTAATGCTATCATGTGCCATCGAGTCACTTCCACTTACAGGGACCCTATGTACACCAGCTGAACCCAGCTCTATCCTGAGCCAACTTCTCTAACACACCTACCCCCATTACCCTAGACACTGAGTCAATCCATCTCATCCAGGGTCTTTGATCATTGTACAAGACTTTCATGAAAAGATTCTGCAGAGGGAACCACAGCTGGGCTGCTGGAAATCCCACAGCAGTGGGGCAAAATTCGGTCTCACCCTGAAGGAAGGTTTCAATTCAGGTTCATTTAAAAACAAACAAACAAACAAAAAACCACAGCATAAGGTTTAAAAGCTGGAGAGACTTTTTCAAGCATAAATGGTGCAGAAGGCCTAACCCACTGGTGGGGAACCTCTTCCCTGCCAAGCTGGGGTGAGCACTCGCCTTGGAATTGCCAGGCCTTTATTAATTCCCCATGTGAGCGGTTATTAATACAGAGACTGCAACAATGGGTCAAGGTCAAGGTCCGGCAGCAATTGTGAGGATACCGCAGGACTGGGCAGTGGGTTCCGTCCTGTTGTGCACAGGTCACTTAAGAGCCACAATCAACTCAGCAGCAATCACCTGTAACAGCATTCTGTCCGTAACCCATTTGCAGAAAAAAAACCCAGGCCAGGATTTTCTGAGATGTGTTTTGAGGTTCTATAGTATTAAAACTTTAAGAAACACACTGATCACACCAAGGTCCTCAGGGCCTTAGCCTCTACCCTGGTCTCCTGGCTTCAGATCCTCACATGGTCAGTTTCATCCCTCAGATCTCGGAATTCCTGGACGCCCCCATAATGCAGCTTGCACCCTACCCTGTTTCTTCCCGATGAACGTCTGCAGCGCTTACCCTATCTGAAATTATGTGTGTCATTCCCAGTGAAGACACAGACCTCCCACGCCTTGCTCATTGCTGAATTCCTGGCATCTACAACAGGCCAGCACCTAGGAGATGTTCAACTAACAACAGAGGATTGGGTAAATGGATGCAAAATGCTGTGGGAACATGAGATGTGAGGTCAGGGGTTTAGAAGGAACTCCCTAATGTTGTCCTTTTTGTTGGGAAAAGGGAGATTCTTGAAAAGTGAATGCCTTCCAATGAAGACAGCACCCACAAGCATGCAAGCGACCTACGAAGTAAATAATGAAGAGGTAATCTCAGAGAGCCAGAGTGTGAAGGGGAAAGCCCAGAAAAGTCCGAGGGGTTATGGGATGCCGGTAAGACCCAACCTCGCTGTCATCTCCACCTGTTCCCACACTCATCAACCTCTGGCAAATGAAACCCATAATTAAACCAAGAGGACATACAAGCAGAATCTTGACTTTGTGACTGCTTTTCTCTCCTGGGGCAGTTTAAAATATGTTTACGGCATTGAAGTCTATGGGGGAGAGAATAGTCTAAAAGTATTATATTTTAGGGCATTATTTTTATCGTAGGAGTATGCAATGAGGGTTGCGGAGTGGATTATATTTGGCGGTAGGGGGTGGGGTTTGGGGAGGTGCGGGGGGGGATTGTGTACCAATGAGGGAGTTTTTCTTTTGCTTTTCAAGGAAAGGAGCAAACGGGGGGGGGGGGAGTTTGTGCGGGGAGAAGGGTGCAACAATGAATGAATGGAATTCCAAAATCTCTGTAGATGTTCATTGAAATGAAAAATAAACAAACTAAATTAATAAAAATTTAAAAAAATGAGGGGACAGGGTTGTGAAGCTGGTCTCTGCAAAGGCAGGTGTTTTCATCCTGACTGATCCAGATCTCTTGCACTCTTGCACTCTGTCTGTCTGTCTGTCTCTCTCTCTCACACACACACACTCTCTCTCTCTCTCTCTCTCACACACACACACACAAACGCACACACACTCTCTCTGCAATCAGAAGGCAGAACTGGGTGGAAAAGCCCACTTCTTAGTTGAAAGAGGCAAGCCACACACAGCCACACAAACACATGGGCTGTGACAAGGTCCTTCCCCAGCTAATGAGAGCTTAACCTCCTTAATGTGCCCTTAAGCTTCTCCCAGGCAACCCCAACAAGCAAATTACCCTCCAACTCCCAGTAGCCCAAAACCTCTTAGGGAAACACAGAGATGAGAGCAAAAGTCTCCTCCAAAACATCTCCAGATTCTTCCACACCAGTGATTGCCAAGCCCTGGGGGGACACGTCACAATCCCTGGGGGAACTTGGAGGAGGCACTGTCAGCATCTAGAGGACAGAAGCCAGGGAATGCAGCTCAACATCCCACCATGCACAGGACACCCCCATCACACAGGATGACCTGACCCAAAATGTCAACCGCACCCCACGCCTTCCACTCCCTAAAATTCACTCCCCATACTCCAATCTCAAGATGTAAAGTACAGATCCACACCACTGAGGGAAATGCCCCAGTTCCCATGTCAGGCTGGGGAAGCCCTCATTTCAGATGCTCAGGCCCTGGTTATTACCACAGGCCCCATTTTATTGGTACCTTAATTTATCTGCACCAAGTTCTCAGGCAAGCTTTTACATCTTCCCTAATTATTAAGATCTGATGATAAAAGCTGGACCTGGGTTGCATAACTAGAAGAGTGTCATCGATGCCACTTAATTGTATGCGCAGGAACTGGTACATATTTTGCTGGATATATTTACAACTAAAATGAACATATACTATTTAAAGGGGGTGGGGGAACTAGACCTTACTCCACCATGGCAATCTGTAGCCAACATACAAATTACAGGCTTGCTTCAAATTCCTCAGGCATTGATAATTACTTTCTTTCTCACTCACTCACTCCTGCCAGTAAGCCTTACTCGGAGCCATGTGGCGTCATGAAACCAGGGAGTCTGCTAGACTAGTCATTCGACCAAAAGGCCAGGCTTCCCAGCAGGGGAAGATGCCAAAGTCAATGCTTCCAGGGGCCACATAGGCTCTACCCATGGGGGAAGCCGACCAGGTGTGAGGAAACATGAGGAAAAGACCACAGTAGGTGCCTGACCTCAGAGCTCAAGCTGGACTGGGGCAGAGTGGGCTAACTGGGGAGCCACAGTGGGGCCATGCATGATGGCTGGCTATCACGACGCACAGACGCAGTGCTGTCAGCTCATCGGACTTCTCACAGGCCAGCAATCCAGATATTTCTGCAAAACCCTCCAATCAGTAAGCAGTGGAGATTCCAGTGGTTCATGGAATACATCAGGGGCGCACTGTTGGCTCTGTCCCTAGGGAGCTTTGCTCTTAATTTAGCTCTCTGGTGGTTCAAATCCATCCCGCCCATGCGATTTATGTTGTTGTTGTTAAGTTTCCGTCGAATCTCAGGAGACTCATAGCAACCCTATGAATGAACTTGGCCACCCCCTGTATAACTTTTGTCCTTTCTCCAGGTTCATAGGGTTTCCCGAGGCAAGCTAT
>NW_006399867.1:10231142-10242685 GCF_000299155.1 Elephantulus edwardii
AGCAACCACAAGTTACCTCTGTACAGCAAGTGGACACACCAGGGTTACACAACCTAGAAGAATGTTTCACCAAAAACAAAGGCAGGCCTAAGGGCCGCGGAGTAGAGTCACCCACATTTGGCTGGCCTCCAAAAACCAACTGGAGGGTCAAGCAGGAGTTGGTTCCTACTTGAAGGCGATGACTTTGACTCTTCTTATGTAATAAGACCACATTGGTAGGCTAGGTCCAGTTCCCAGTTTGTAAGGTGCACCTCAGGTGGTTAACGACTTTCAAAAAGGGAGACCGTGTTGGTTGGGTCCTGGCCAGATTGGAGCTGACCAGGCCTCCATATGACCCTCAGGGAGCCTCAGTGTGAGATACAAATGGTCCTTGGCTTGAGGACCCATTCCAGGCAGGAGCACTGCTCGCCCGCCCTTGACAATCTCCAGACAGGCTTCAACCCACTCAAAACTCACTCATGCATGCCTCCTATCACTTCACTGACTCAACAAATCCTTTACCAAGTGTCTGCTAGGTGCCAAGTGCTGCTCTAGACAGCAGGGTTACAGTAAACTCAGACGAAATCTACAGGACTGACTTCTTAGTGAGCATTCACAAAGGGAAAACAGAGGTAAAGAGCACAATGCTGGTGTATTAGAAGTTAAGAGCCCTGGTGGCATCGTGCTTAGTATCCTGTGCTGGTAATGGAGAAGCCGGAAGATCGAATCCACTGCCCAGTTCTTCCATGGGCAGTCTCTCCTCCTGTCAAGATCTGCAGCACTGGAAACTGGTCAGAAGGTCGCTATGAATCAGAGCCAACTTGACAGAAGAAGTGGGACTAGTTTTGTTTTGTTTAAAGTCTCTGAGTGGCAGACTATCTACACTCATCTATCTACAATAGAGGTTGACAGTTCAAATCCGTCAAGCACCACAGAAGAGCCAGACAATCTGATTTTATAAACAGCACATCACTCTGACTCTGTTACAAATGGGGGTCTTTTCATAAAGATTAAGGCATTGCGACTCTGTGGTCAGAATCAACTCAACAATAATTATCTTCGGAATTTTGTCTGTTATTTGGCGAGATAGGAGAGAAGGCTGGGGATGGAAGGAAAGAATGAGAGAAGACTTAGGACAGGCTGATCGAGATATGAAAGCTGACTGAGTCCCTGGGAGAAGATCAATCAAGGCTGCAGAAACAGCAAGTGCAAAGGCCCTGCAGCAACTATGGGCCTAGCCCAGCTGTGGCTGGAGTCTGGTAAGACAGACAGTCCTAGAGAAAGAGGCTGGAGTCATGGGAAATCAGGTTGCCACCCCCCCCAAAAAAGACAACATACTTGAAAGGGTAGAGGGACAGCACAGAAGAGGAAGATCCCCAGATGAGAAGGACTGACACAGCAAATGGGGTAATGGGGGTCGGTATGTCAGAGATAGTGAGATTGGCTTAGGACAGGACAGGGGTCAGAGCTATTACATATAGAGCTGCGGGTACTCAACAATACATAGCAACAATGACCACTGGCTTATACCCTGAGGGCAGTGGGGGAGCCATGCCAGTGTTTCCCTCAAGAAGCGGAAATGTGACCTGCTCATAACCAGTCCCCCTGCTGACTGCCTGGGCTGAGACTACACTAGATGGTAGACTGGGGGGTTAGGGGACTGCCAAGATGTTGGCCTGGGGCTGTGAGAAACCAGCAAGTCTGGATGCACTGTGAAGACACAGGCAACAGGATCTGCTGACTGATCAGGCGTGGAAATGCAGAGAGGAGGCAACCACAGCCCAAGGTTCTGGCCTGTGTCTCTGGGAGGGATGTGGTGGAGAGAACTGTGGGGGAGGCCAGGGGTGAGTCTGAGAGGCCCAGAGACATCCAAGACAACAGCAGTTTCTAGAAGGTGTCCACAGGCAGAAAAAGCGGACAAAAGGATCTTAGTGAGCCCTGGAGAAAGCGAACGCAGCCCCTCCCGCGTCTGTGGCTTCCTTTTGCAAGGTCGTGGGGTGACCTCAGGAGTTCTGAATCAGCTCGTGTCCTGCCTTCGCCTCTCAGAGGTTCTCCTTTTCTCCCCCCAGGGCCACCGCCTGTGTGGCACCACCTTGGGGCCCACGCGCTGCCCTTCCGGGCTTTCAGATCCAACATCCGGACAGTCAGAGGAGATTCCCAGCAGACCCTGTTTTTCTGGGGTCCTTTCTAGCTCTACCGATCTAGGGGAGCAGGGGCAGCTAGGAGAGAGAGGAGAGGAAGGTGGAAGAAAACATAGTAATGAGTTTGAAAACCAACAAAGTGCTTATAGGACTGAAAAAAAAAAGACCAAACACAACCATGTGGCTCTTGAGCAAATGCAGTGAAACCAAGAATGGCTGAAATGAGACTGACTCCAAAGCCGAGCTTCATCCCAAAAGGAATTTCTAGAGGCTTCTGAGAAATGCCTCTCCACTGCCAACCGCAGAGTCCCACATGGTCACTAAGTAGAATAGTCAGGTTTGCTAAATATGTCAGAGAAGGACACCAAACAAGGAGGCACCAGCACCCAGACCCGCCACACATGGCAGAGGGTGAGACCCCTGTCTGCTGCTTGGTCGTTCCCAGAAGCCAAAAGGAACTCAAGTCCCAACTTCTGAGTCTTGAGAAGGTGCAGCCAGAGTGCTTCTTAGAGGCAAGGATGGTGGAGCTCCGTCTCACATATTTTGGGCACACTGTTGTCATGTGCCATCGACTTGCTTGCAACTCAGAGTGACCCTACACACCCTGAACCCTGTCTTATCCTAAGCCAATCTCACTGTCTCCAATATACCAGCCCCTATTACCCCAGTCACTCTGCCAATCCCTCTCATCCAGGGTCTTCCTCTCCTGCATTGTCCCCCCACTGTTACAAGAACGATGTCCTTCTCCAAGGACAGGTCCCTCCTGGCCACACGCCCAGAGCATATGAGATGGAGCTTCAAAGTCCTTGTCTCCAGAGAGCAACCTGGTTTCACCCTGTCCAGGGTAGACCTGTTTGTTCTCTTGTTGGGCATGTTTGTTGTTGTTATGTGCCACCGAGTTGCTTGTGACTCATAGCGACCCTATGTACAAGAGCCCTAAACGCCATTCCATCCTGTGCCAACCTCGCCGTCTCAAACACATTCATTGCCACCACTACAGTCACAGAAGCGATCCGTCTCATCAAGGGTCTTCCTCTACTGCACCGTCCCTCCACTCTCCTAAACATGATGTCCCTCTCCAAGGACCAGTGCCTCCTTGTAACATGCCCAAATTATGTCGGACGAAGCTTCAGAATCCTTGACTCTAAGGAGCATTCTGGCTTCACCCTCTCCAGGGCAAACTTGTTTGTTCTTGTAGCGGGCATGTTTGTTAGAAGTGGCTATTCCGTGGAAAGAGAGATCATGCTTGGAAAAGTGAAGGGTCAGAGAAAGACAGGAGGACCCTCAATGAGATGGACTGACATGGTGACTGCCGTCCTGAGCTCGATGGTACATAAACACAAGGCCATGAATGAAAGAGAGGAAGACCCTCAGATGAGGCTGACCCACACCGTGGCTCCAACAATGGGCTCTGGCACCCCCGACTGTGTGGAGCACTGGGCAGTTTGGTTCTGTTGGATGTAGGGTCTCTACGAATTAGCACTGACTAGACGGCACCCAAGAACCACCACGCTGGTGGTACAGTAGGATAAACTTTGGGCTGCTAACCAAAACGTCAAGCATTTTGAACTCACAAGTCACTCAGTGATAATCTGCTTCCATAAAGATTGACAGCCTTGGAATCTGTACAGAGCGATTCCACCCTGTCACTCAGGGCTGCTGTATCAGAATCAACTCAGTGGTAAAAGGGTTTATTGAGTTTGTTTGCAATTTCACGCTTGGAAGGGGGAAGGGACCAAGCAAGAGAGGAATACCCTTGATGAGATGGACTGATTTCAGTGACTGGGGTAACAGGGGTAGGTGTATCAGAGATTATAAGGTTGGCACATGATAGAGCAGAGTTCAAGGCTGTTGTACACAGGGTTGTTATGAGTCACAAGCAACTCAATGACACATAACAGTACTTTTTATTTTAATACCTTCACACAAATTAATAAGGTCTACTATCCATAGGTAATTAGACCTCTCTGGTAGCTTGCTGCTTTGGCAGTTCAAATCCGCCATCAGCCCCATGGAAGAGAGATGCACAAACTCTTCCCACCCAATTTACAGCCTTGGAAATCCAATGGAAAATCAGCTGTGAATTGGTCCCAACTCTGTGATGAGTGAGTGAAACAATCTAGTTAGTGATTCTCCCACCTCTCCCCTCCCATCCCAGGGAGCCATCAAAGGTGCTTCTGTATGTTTTCTTGACTTTTTACAGCCTTGCATTTTCCCTTCTGTAACTGACTTCTTTCACTCAGCATGTTTTGCAGGTTTGACCACATTAGAAGGCGGCTGTGGGATCCTGTTCTTTATTACTGCATTGTATTCCACTGTGAATAAACCGTAGTTTCCTCAGCCACTGGTCTGCTGGTGGACCCTTGGATTGCTTCCATCTCTTGGCAGTTGTAAATAATGCTGCAGGGCACTTGGGTGTGCAAGCGGTCCCAGCTTTTATTTTTCAAGAATGTACACCCAGTAGTGGAACTACTGGATCAAATGGTATTTCTGTTTCTGATGAGAAAGCATCATATCATTTTGTGTTTTTGTTTTGTTTTGGGTTTTATTTTTTTTTTTTTTGCAACACAATCATTTACTGGTGTTACATAATTTATTCCTGATACCTGATATTACAAACTTTAGGGTCTTTGAGCTATGCAGGATCCTTAGATGTAACTGACATAAATCCCAATTTTTGAGCCCTCTTAATTGCTTTTGTGATTTCTTTTTGTTTCTTCTTCCCACAAAGACCTGTTATGTACCTTCCATATATGCATCCAGTAAATGGAGAAATAAACTGGGACAAAAGCTGTGCATTCTTATAATCTACATGTTTTCCACAGAAGATACATTTTTTAAGTGATTTCTTATAAGGATTCTCCATTGGAATGGGGAGGTCCTCATGGCTGGACACCTGTTTATACCGGGAACAAGCTCTTTTTCCACAGCACCGAGTGAGTCCTGGAATCTCTGAGGCAGACTATAGCCGTTACCAAATGCGTCATCTTTTTTATTCTCAAAGCACCACAAGTGTCAGCATACTTGGCCATTGCTCCTTGTGCCATTTTCTAAAGGGACTGCCAACAGTGAAAGTAGGTTCCAGCCTCTACCCTCTTGCTAACATGTGTTGTCTCTCACACTCAATACTCTCAGAGTCTCAATGCTCGAGAACAGACTGGGTATACATGTCTGGATTTTGGGGCTGTGAGGCATTCACCCAGGAGCCTTCGCGACACAGTGGCTAAGTGCCCATCTGCAAACTGTTGGCTGCTCAAACTCACAAGCTGCTCTTCAGGAAAAATATGGACGGGTCAGCTTCTTAAGTTCTTACAGGTGCGCACTCGGACCTCTGAGAGGGCAGTTCCACTCTGTCCCACGGGGTCACTCTGAGTTGGAAATCAACTCACTGGCGATGGGTCTGAGTTTTCGCTTAAAGGATCTATAAGGTGTCCTGGTGGTGCAGGGGTTAAAGTGTTCCGCTACCAACACAAAATGTCATTCAAGGCCCACATGTAAGGGAAAAAGACGGCTGCTTTCTCATCAGGGTTTACAGGCAACCCCAGGGAACAGGTCTCTGTCCTGCAGGGTCCCTACGATTCAGCATCAACTCAACAGCTATGCATTTGGTCTGCCTTTTTAAGATACCCCTGCCTTCAGGAAACCCCATACGGCAGCTCCATTCTGTCACGTGGCTCTCAAAGGGTCAGAATGAACATACACCAGCAACAATAGTGTAGCCCTGGGTGGTTGCTAACCCAAAGGTTACAGGTTTGATTTCAACCGGAGGTACCTTCGAAGAAAGGCCTGGAGAACTATTTGCAAAAATACCAGCCAATGAAAATTCTATGGGGGCACAGTTCTACTGTGAGATATAATAGGGTCACTGTGAGTCACAGCTGACTGGCTAGCAACTAGCTTTTCCCACCTTCTTAGGACATCAAAAGCAGCAACTGTCCTCAATGTTTACCAAGCATTCACGCATTTATTCCTCATCTTACCACCTTTCACTTGGGACCTCCACTGGCCACACAGGGAAATTCAGACTCAGAGGAAAAGTAACTCATTAAAAGTGTTCAGCCGGTCAGCTAGAGAGCCGGGTACTTTTAAACCCACACTACACTGCTTGGTAGCCTAGAAGTAAGAAGCTATGTTGCTGGAGGACATTATGCTGAGTGAAATATCTCAGTCACAAAAGGACAAACACTGCATGGTGCCACTGTTGTAGAATGGGACTGACATCAGGGTTGGGGTACTGAGGAAAAACTGGATAAATAATATATACTGCATTGAAACAGATGAGGTAGAGAACAGTTTAAAAGCGAAATATTATAGGGTGTTATGGTTCTCATAAGAATCCAGAATGAAGGTGGAGGGATTGTATACCAATGAAGGAATTTTTCTTTTACTTTTCAAAGAGAAGAGCGAACTGGCGGGGTGAGGGGGGTAAGATAGGGAGAAAAGTGCAACAATGAATGAATAGAAATCCAAAATCTCTGTAAATGTTCATTAAAATTAATAAAATAAAACTTACTAATTTTTTTTTAAAAAAAAAGAAGCTATGCTGCAATCCCAAAGGCACTCAGTTCGAATCCACCAGCTAATCTGCAAGAAAAAGATAAACAAATCTCCTCCAGTACAATTAATTTCTTCTAAAAACCAGCTGGGGGGGTCTGCTGCGGGTCAGTCCTGACTCTACACAACAACAACGTTTATATATTTGTCCTCTCTATTTTTCCTTCCCATATTTCCCTAGGCCTGTGTTCAACAAATTTGTGTGTGTTAATAAATAAACTAACACAGAGACGGATTTCTGCTAACCTTCATTCAAACAGGCACAAAACAGCCCCTCCTGACAGCCCACACCTCCCAAACAAAGGCAAGCACCTGGGAACTGGCCCTTGTTTTCCCTCTAGATAAGTAACTTCCCCTTTTCTCAGGCCAGAGAATTTGCCTGAGTGGGCCTGATAAAAACCCTCCAGGGGGCCATTTACACATTCTTGTTTTCCAAGACAGTTCCTGGGGGCTTGGAAACAGGGAGCTAGTGTAGCTATGACAGAAATACCAAAGTGAGCAGCTTTCACGTACAGAAGTCTATTCTCTCCCAGACTGGAAGGCTAGCTGGTGGAAGGTCCTCATTTCTTGCCTTTCATTTAACTTCGCATCTCTCTTTCCCAAACTCTACTCCGTTCACATGTTTATTAAATCTCCTTTATGTCTCAAGAGAGAATGACTAAAATATAAACTCTGCACAAATTCTGTCTTATTAGCATAAGACAGCCCACCCATAAATGAGATTTTAACTACAGGCATCCCTCCCCCCCCCCTCTTTACCACTGAGTTGAAGTCAATTCCTAGCTGACACTCCAGTGGGTTTCAGAGGATGTAAATCACTCACCAGGAGACTGATGAATCCACTGCTGGTGGATTTGAACCGCCAGAGAGGCTCAGCCTTTGGGTTAGTGGTGCAACTCCCTACAGACTATGCCAGAGCGCTCTCAGGCATGTTGGTTTTTTTATGTGCCTTCAAGTGCAACTCATAGCTCTGAAGCCTGCCCTGTGCTGAGCCAATCGCATTGACCCCGACACCTACCTCTCAGGGATATAGGCTAAGACTTACAAGACACACATTTGGAGGCCACAGTTCAACCCAGAATACAGGCACAAGTCCAAAAATAAAGTTTCTGAGTCACACATGGGTCAATCACCTTGATGTCAGTCTTCCTTACTTTGACAAGTGTCACATGCTAGAACACTGGACATGTCTACATTCCTCAGATGTGCCATTCAGCGACACTGCCGTTGGTATGTACTGCTGAGTCGGAACTGACTCATTGATGACCATCCAGTGGGTTTTCAGAGGCAGTAAATGTGTCAAATGGGAGAATGGTCACCCATGGAGGACAGTGTTTGGTAAAGCTTCCAATTAAAACAAGCCTAGAAGCAGGGGTGGCATCCACTTCCAAAACAGCTTGCCTCTGTAAACACTATGAACCTGGAGAAAGGATACAAGTGTCCAGGTCTCTCGTCCATAGGGTCGCTATGAGTTGCCGATGACTCGACACAGCACTTAACAACAACAACAACAAATTACACAGGAGGAGACTGCCCATCTTTCTCCCGTGAAACAGCGGGTGGATTAGAACCAGGTGACTTTGGGACTGCAGCACAGCTTCTTATCACTAGGCCACCAGAGCTCCCTATCCAGTGGCATTAATTAAGTTCAATCATCACAATCCTTAATTTTCTGACATCTTTAAGAGAAGCCCAGAGCACTGTGCCTTACTCCCCCTATTTCTTCCTCTCACCCTGTTGCTGTTGTTACATGCCATCAAGTCACCAGAAACTCATAGTGACCCTATGTACAACAGCTCTGAACTCAGCTCTAACCTGAACCAGTCTCACTGTCTCCAACACACCTACTCCCATTGCTCCAGTTACGTTATCAATCCATCTCATCCAGGGTCTTCCTTTCCTGTGCTGTCCCTCCACCCTTCTAAGCGTGATGTCCTTCTTCAGGAACTGGTCCCTCCTGGCCACGTGTCCAAAGTATTTAAGAGCGAGCTTCAAAATCCTTGCCTCCAAGGAGCACCCTGGTTTCACCCTCTCTAGGATATATTTGTTTGTTCTCTGGGCAGTCCATGGGATGTTCAATACTATTCTCCAGCACCACAACTCAAAGGCATCAATTCTCCTGTCAACCCTTGTCACTGTTCAGCTCTGTGATGCATACATAGCAAGTCACTGGAAAGACCATGGCCTGAATCAGGTACACCTTAGTCTCCAGACTGACATCGTTGCTCTTTAGCACTTTTGAGAGATCCTGGATAGCAGCACTGCCCAGAGCAACTCGGTTTTTTTATTTCTTGACTGCTGGTGCCTAGAGTGTTGACTGTAATCAAAAACGTTTGTCTGTAATTACTCGCTTCTTCTAGATATTTCCCCACAGTATTCAGCCTTTGGTAACATATTTCAATCAACAAGATGTTTTCCAAGTCACCTTGATTGTGCGTGTGTGTGTGTGTACACCGACAAATCGGATCTGACTGGTACAGGAGGAGATTGTCCCTCCTTCTCCAGCACAGCACCTGGTGGATTCGAACAGCGCACCTCTGGGACTGCAGTGCAGCTTCTTGCCACTAGGCCACCAGAGCTCCCTGTCACCCTGATTTTTAAACATGTGACTTTGGTCACAAGAGGAGTCAGGCATGAGCAGGTATGTAGGCTCCACATATATTCTCACACCCATAAGGAAATATGGGTCCAAAGATGTGCAACTCACAACACACAACTTCACCACTGGAAAAAAATGAGTATGATTTAACTCTACACAGGGCACAGGCTGAGCCATGTACACAGGTTAAATCAATTACTCTTCACAACCACTCCAAGAAGTTGGGATTTTTATGACCCTGAATGCCCCCATTTTACAGATAAGGAAAACTGAGGCACAGAGCGGTAAAGTGGCTTGCTCAACGGCACACATTTCTCCAGCTGCCAAGAGGCAGGTCTTTCCCCAGACTTAGGAACGCTGCCCTGGGATGCCACCTGCTTCCTAAGCACAGGTAGACCTGCCTGCAATCAGAGAGCTCTCATGCTGCCTACTTCTGAATCCTGGTTCCAGGGCACCCAGAAACTGGGGCATCTAGCAAGTCCAGGAATCCAGAAAGAAGGTGGGCATCCAGAAGGCAGGTGGGCAGGCAAGGAGAAATCTGTAAAGTCAAGGAAAGCCGGCCACTGCTCTCTCCTGGCAAAATCTAAACAAACACCTGGAAATTTCTGCAGCAGAAAGGAGTAAAGACTCATTGGCTTTTCTGAGTGAGCTTGTGAAACCCAATAAACAGACGACATGCCAAACAGAGGACACTTAAAACCCACTCATCTTTGGAAAAACATTGGCCATCAGATGCCACTTGCCAACAAAAAGATAAACCTTGTTACAGAAACCATATTTTTCCTTCCTTAATCTAGGCAAAGAAAACAGGAAGTACTCCAGAATTCACAGCAACACAAGACTCAAATCCTCATCAGGCTTTCTGCAGGGGGGAAAAAAAAAATCTGCAATTTAATCCTTTATTTAGGGCCTACAAGAGACACTGGTTTATTCCTTTACTCTTCACAACAATCCCGACTGCATTGAGATATTTATTTTTTTCACCCCTGCCCCCATTTCACAGATGAGGAACCAGGTGAGATGAAATGGCTTGCCCAATGTCACACCCTCACCTAACTGGCTAGGGGAGTGGGCAGTCTCTCCCACCTTAAGCCTTATTTACAACTGCGTGGGGAGCAATGAGGTCCATCTACAAGTTGGACTTCACTGCCAATTAAGAGTTCAACTAAAAAAGTCTGTTCTAATAACTCACTCCCAATTTCTGAATGCAAAGCGCATCTATCATCACAATTTGGGACAAATTTCCAAGCGCATGAGTTGAAAAAGGTGAAATAAAATGGCAGCCAGGTTGATGTGTTTACCAAAATGAAGTGGGACCCAACATATAGTGCCTTCCAGAAAGGACCACAAAACAAGGCAAGAAACATCAACTCACAGGTACCAAGGGTGTTTCTCTCGTCTGACTCCTTAACCCAAGGTGGAAAACTACAATGGCCAGATTTGCTTACTGGTCCACATCAGTAATCAAGATGGCAAGACACAGGAGTGCCTTGGCCTAAACAAAGACGTAAATCGCATTACGTTGTTGAAAAAGCCCATAGCAGTGTGGATTAAAGCAGAGAGGAAGACCCAGTCAGGCACATGGTACATGTCCTAGGCTTGTTAAGATCAAGTCCAGAGAGGACACCCACAATACAGGGGTGGAGTGGATACGGCACAGATCAGGAGTGAACAGTCAGTCAGTCCTCTCTCTCTACCTTTGTTTTTCCCCCTGGTTTCTCAAACTGCCCCCTGGTGTATTTAGGTAGGGGAAAAAAAAACCCGGGAAAGATGGCAAAAGTAGGGAACCCCAGTCGAATAAAGTAGATGAAAACAGCTGCGGAGGGGGCAAAACCCGATCCCACCAGAAGGGAAGTCGCTTTCTGTAGTTCAAGCCCCCTCCTTGAGCCCACTTCTTAGGTACACGGGGACCCCAATGCACAAAGATGGGGAATGGAGATTGAGACCCCTCTCTCCACCGTCCTCCTGCTCGCTTCCCCGAGAGGCTAGGTGGAATTGAGGGAGGGAATTGCGGGGCACGAAAGACCCCTCTTCGGCTCCCGCGCCCACCTCCCCAGCCCCGAGTCCCCTGAGCCGAGTAGCACAAGTTTCCCCCATCAGCTCCACGCCCGCGGAGGACCCCCTTTGGGGGCGGGCCGGGGCGCGGGACCCCCTGAGCAGCGGGCAGGCCCGGCACGGGGGGCTCCGGGTGGCGAGCGGGTGCCCAGGTCTGCAGGCCCGGCCCTCCCTGCCTGCGCCTCCCCGCCGCGCCGGCCTCCCCGGCCCTCCCG
>NW_006399867.1:10243045-10257877 GCF_000299155.1 Elephantulus edwardii
CGCCAGGATGACTGGGCCCCAGGCCGCCGCAGCCACTCCCGCCCCGTGTCCTGCGGGGTCACCGCCTCCCGACCCTGAGAGAAGCTCTCATGTGCGTTTGCAAACCCTGCAGAAGGACCAGGGCTTTTAGTGCCCAGATCCTGCGTCAGGTTTTCGAGTCGTAACAACAACAACTATCACAACAACGACGACGACTGCAGTAATAATAACAGCAAGGAGAAAATGACCGTGTGTGTGTGTGTGTGTCATTCCACAGTGAGTTTTCAGAAGTTGGGGTCTGGGAGAGCGAGGGTGACCCTCCACAGCGGGTTTTCAGAGGCTGCAGATTGCACGGGAAGGAGATTGCCCATCCTTCTGCAGAACAGACGGTGGATTTGAACCTTGTGCAGCTCAGCTTCTTACCACTCGGCCTCCAGAGCTCCCTACACGAATGGCAACGGCTAGTAGTTCACTCAGAGGTTAACAAGCATTCCTGACTAAGAAAAACCACCCTCTGCTTTGGTTAGCTGTGTACTAAATCCTTTCAGCCACCTTGCATGGGCCTCTCAAATCTACCACATTGCTGTGTGACTGAAGTGGGACAGGCACAGAGGGGCAGGGTCTCACTGGATATCCTTGGTTTTTTAAAAAAAATCTTTCAAATAATCTAAAAAGGTATTGGCTGCCAGGTCCATCCACGGCCTGGTTCTGCTTCTGTGCTCATCCAAGTCACCATAGGACCTCTGGGCTGGGGGAAGCATCTCTTTGCCTTGTCACCATTTGGATCCTCAGCTCCGGGTGCCCAGCCACTTCTGCTTCTATCACTTGCCTTCTTGGGGAGATTGTGGTCCTGAGGGGTAAAGTTACTTTGTTAAGGGTCAACTGGCAGAGCTGGGATTTGAACCCAGTGAGCTGACTCCATAGCAGACACACCACAGGATATAGAGATGTAGAGACTGAGGTTCAGAGAGAAGTGACTTGTCCAAGAAGTGAGAATGGAATCCAAACCCATAGCAAGTCAGAGCAGTCTTGTCTCAAAGGTGTTCTGATCTTCATTCTAAAGACCTGTGGTACCCACATGTGTAGAAAAACACCCCAACATCATTCTGACTCTCTTTAACCAGCACACAGCGGGGGAGGAAATCCCAACAGGGTTGTATAGACCCTTACCTTAAACACAAATGCCTGAAGATAATGAATCACAGGCATTCATTCATTTATTCACAGTCTTGCATGTATTGACCAATGTCCTTGGCAATGAATTTGCATTCACTTAAGTATCTTCCCAAGTAGCCTGGGGAGTTTGACTAGTTTACAACTGACTTCTCATTAAAAAAAAAAATCCATTCTGAAGACACCCAGCCTCTCCACAGGCTGAGTGGAAGAAAGACCTGGTGACTCACTTCTGTGAAGATGACAGCCAAGCGGAAGCCCTTTGGAGCAGTTCTGCTTTGGGATCACGCAGGGTCAGTATCACTCGGGAGGCACTCAAGAGCACCTAACACCACCACTGATCATCACAATAAGCCCAGGAGGCAGATGCTGTTATTATTTCCATTTTGCACCTGAGGAAGCAGACGCCCAGGGAGATCATTTGTCAAAGTGGGCAAGTAATTGAGCCAGGCTTTGAACTTGGGACTTTCTGAACTGGGGAAAGAAAGGTAAAGTAATCTATGATGCTAAACCACAGTACCATATTGCCTCAAAATTATTTCATTCACAGAAGCAAAGCAAGTCAGTGACAGACGGTAAGGTGAGGGCCCGGGAATTCACATCTGTGATACTAACAAGGTTTTTCCTCTCTTCTGTAGGCACATACCCACATGTACACATGTGTGTATGCATGATCAAACCAATTGCACCAAAGAAAACAAGTACACTACTTTAATTTGAACCCCACGAAGAGCCTCGTGGAAGGAGCTCTGGTGGCGTCCTGAATATGGCGCTGCTAACCATAATTGGAGCTTTGAACCCAACGGCCACGCCTCTGGAGAAAGATAGATAATCTTCCCCCTTAAAGATGTACCCCTAACTGGACTTATTCCCATTCCAAAATAAGGGGATGCAACAGAGGGTGTGACAATAGTATTAATCATGTGCAAGTAAAATACTGCTGAATATTATTTGTAAATGGCTGGAACATTGCATCAAGAAGGAAATGCCAGAAATTCAAGCTGGATTCAGAAGAGGCTGTAGAACTAGGAATGTCATTGATGATGACAGGTGGATCTTGGCTGAAAGCAGAGAATCTCAGAAAGACAATTGTGTTTTATTAACTATGCCAAGGCACACAACTGGATGTATCATGATAAATTATGGGCACCTCTGAGAGGAAGGGTAATCCCAGAACACTCAATTGTGCTTATGTGAAACCTGTGCATAGATTAAGAAACAGTCATTCAAACAGAACAAGGGGATACTGCATGGGTTAAAATCAAGAAAGATGTGCATCAGGGTTGTATCCTTTCTTTATACGTATTCAGTCTGCACACTGGACTACAGAAAGAAGAACGTGGCATCAGGATTGGAGGAAGACTCCTCAGCAACCTTATCAGCAATCCTGATGCTATGCGGATGATGCAACCTTGCTTGCATAAAGTGAAGACTTGAAGCACTGGCAGAAGAAGCTCAAAGACGACAGCCTTCAATACACATTACACTTCAACATTAAAAAAATAATCCTTACCACTGGAAAACATCATGTTTCATGGGCAAAAGATGGAAGTTAGCGAAGATTTAATTTTGTGTGGATCCACAATCAACATTCGTGTTAGCAGCAGTCAAGAAATCAAAATACGTGCTTCACTGGGCAAATCTGATCTTAAGCCCCTCTTTATAGTGGTAAAGCACGAGGATACCAGTTTAAAGATGAAGTGTCCCTGGCCTGAGCTATGGTATTTTCAATTGCTTCATAAACATGTGAAAGTTGGACAAAGAGTAAAGAAGCCTGAAGAAGAACTGATGGCAAAGAATACTGAGTATGCCAAAAACTTCCAAAAGAATAAACAGATCTTTCTAAAAACATCTATGATATATCATCTCACCCCAGTAAGAGTAGCAAATTTAACAGAACAGCTAGCAACAAATGCTGGCGAGGTTGTGGAGAAACTGGAACCCTTTATTCACTGTTGGTGGGAGTGTAAAATGGTGCAGCCACTGTGGAAGGCTGTATGACGCTTTCTCAAAAAGTTGCAGATAGAAATACCATTTGACCCAGCAATTCCACTACTGGGAATATATCGAAAGAAACCATAACTGCCACCTAAGCGGATATATGTACACCCATGTTTATTGCTGCTTTGTTCACAATAGCAAAAAATTGGAAGCAACCCCAATGCCCATCAACAAACGAATGGATAGAGAAGCTGTGGTATATTCACACAATGGAATACTATGCTGCATTGAAAAGCAAAGAGCTCATGAAATATACAAAATGGGTGACCCTGGAGGACATTATGCTGAGCGAAATATCTCAGTCACAAAAAGACAAATACTGCATAATGCCACTGTTATAGAATAAGACTGACATGGGCGTTGGGGAGAAACTAAGAAAAGGGGATAAATAATGTAGACAACATTGAAACAGATAAGGGAGAGAACTGTAGTAAAGAAATACATAATATGATATTATTGGCATGACAAGAGTCCAGAATAAGAGTTGCATAGTAAATTGGTTGGGGGTAGGGGGACTGTATAACAATGAAAGAACTTTTTTTTTCCAAAAAAAAAAGCCAACTGGGGGGAAAGGGGGACAGGGAGAAAAATGTACAACAATGAATGAATGGAAATCCAAGTTCTTTATAAACTTTCATTAAAATTTAATAGAAAAAGAAAAAATATATCCCTTGTGCCACAGCCTCTTCTAAAAAACAAAACAAAACAAAACACCCAGATTTTTCTGAGAGGAAATATAACGTGGGTGCTCCTTACAGGCCCACATCTCGTTGCCATTGAATCAGACCAACCCATAACCAGCACTCTGATGAGTTTTCAGAAGGCTGTAAATTGCACAGGAGTAGACTGGCCACCTTCCTCCTAAAGAGTCACTGGTAGATTGGAACCGCCAGTGAGGTCCCAGCTTTAAGTTAGCAGCTCAGCTCTCCACAGACTGCACCGTCAGAACTTCTTCCTCAGAGGCAAGGATACTGAGCACTCATTTCTTGGATGAAACTTGTCTGGAGGCAACAGTCCTTGGAGGAGATCATGCTTGTAGAAAAGCAGAGGATGAGAGGTGGGGAAAGATTCATGGTAAATCACATGGAAACGTGCAAGGAACCAGGAAGCAGAAGCTGAATCAACAGGGATCTTCCTCCAGTGACAACAGAGAGAACAGCCTTTCCACGGAGCCAGTGCTCCAAATTCAGACTTCTTAACTGTGACTGAATAAAAGCATTTCTTTCTGTTAAAAAAACAAAAACAAAAAACCTGAGGATGAGCAAAGGAGAGGAAGACTGTCAATGAGGTGAATTGACGGAACACCTGAAATAACTGGGCTCAGGCATGGTAGATAATCTTGAGCAGGATCTAGATGGGACCAGCAGCAGCAGAAGTGATGGAGAAGCAGAGACAATGTGAGAGAGAGTTAAAAAAAACCTGCAGCCCCACCAGCCAAAGCCGAGGGTCTTTGCCTAGGCCTACTGCCAGTGAAGCATGGGGTCAGGTCGGTCCACATATTTGGCAGAACTAAAAGAGCTATGTAACACTGGGCCAGACCCTTTAGGCTAAAAGTCAACAGGAAGCCTATACCTCTGAACACATAGCAACATGCAGATACACTCACAGATGTATTTTAAAAATTCATTGAACAAGATATTTAATATTGGTACATGATGCCCTATGAAAATCAAACCTCCATTTAAGCTTTTAAATGAAGAATAAAGAAAATCATTCTTGGGATCATGCCACCTGCAAGACACGATGTTAGGTGCTGAATGATACAGCAGTGAACAAAACAAAAAGTCTTGCTCTCAAGAGAAGGAAGCAGATGATTTTCAGAAAAAAAACGAACTCAACCCCAAAACACTCAAGTTTGTCATCAGGTCAATTCCAATTTACAATGACTGTGAACAAAATGTAACTACCAGTAAGTTTTCCAAGACTAAATCCTTACAAAAGCAGACTGTCTTATCTTTTTTCCTATGGATACAGCTGATGGGATGAAAACACTGACCATTTTTTTAAAATAAATGCCTTTAATGATTAATTTTTTTTCTTTTTTTAAATTGGTTTATTTCATTCACATTGTGTTTCATACAATCATTCCCATGCATTATGTTTTATAAAACTAATCACCATTGGCCCTTAACCATCATTACCCTGTCTTTTCACCCAGGTCCTTCCCATTTATTCCGTACCCCCACCCCCACCCCATAGCAGCATTAGTGACCATTGCATGAACATGGAAACAGCCCAAATATCTAACCACAGTGGAATGGATTGAGAAAGTATGGTACAATCACACAATGGAATACTATGAAACACTCAGGAGCAATAATTTTGGAAAATACTACGTAACTTGGGAGAGGCTGGAGAGCATTATGCTGAGTAAACTAACTCAGTCTCATAAGAACAAATACTGTGTAAGACCATGATTGTAAAAATATAAAAGAAGTACGGACACTCAAGGTGGAGAAGTCTGAGGATGGGTAAGAGGGAAACCACAGGGTTAAACCACTGACTTTTTAGTTAGCAGTCAAGTCCTTTAAGCATTTTGCCACCAGGGCTGCTGTTGTTCTGAGGTGTCACCAAGGTGTCTACAGTTGATGTCGTCATTGTTGTTTACCTTTGAGTTGGAACTGACCCATAATTGAACCTCCCACACGTTTTCAGAGGAAGTTAATCTCACTGGAGGAGATTGCCCATCTTTCTCCTGCAGAGCAGCTGGTGAACTCGAACCATGTGACTTTGGGATTGCAGCACAGCTTCTGGCCAGTAGGCCACCAGTGGTGACCCTTTAAACAACAAATTGAAGTTTCACCCTCTTCTGTACCATCTACACACTCTCCAACATGCTTAAGCCCATTGTTACAGTCACTGTGTCAAATCAGACACGTTGAACACCTTCTACTCTTTCACGGACCCGTTCCCTTTCCCAGCTTGATGTTATTTTCCAAGAACTGGCCCCTCCTGGCAACATACCCAAAGCATATGAGATAAATTCTCACCATCCTTGCCTCTAAGGAGCATCCTGGGTTACCTTCCTCCAAGATAGATTGGAGTTTTTCTTTTGGCAATCCATAAAGTATTCAATACTCTTCACCAACATTACGATCTAAGTGCATCCATTTCTTCCCCCTTCTTTATTCTTTGTCTAACTTTCAGATGCATACAAAGCAACGGAAAAGACCATGACTTGGATCAGACACATCTTAGTTTTCAAACTGGCATCTTTGCTCTTTAGCACTTTGGAGAGATCTCCGACAGCAGATTTCCCCAGTGCCACACATCTTTTGTTTTCTTAACTGCTGCAACTATGGGTGCTGATTGTGGACCCAAGTAAAATGAAACTGTTGACAACTTCACTCTTTTCTCCCTGGAGGATGCTGTCTATTGGTCCAATGGTGAGGACTTTTATTTTTTTTAATATTGAAATATAATCCATATTGAAGGTCTTTTTTATCTTCTTCAGTAAGTTCTTTACATCTTGACTTTCTACAACCAAGGTTGCTATCTGCATAACATAGTTTGTTGGTGAGTCTTCTTTCAATCCTGATTTTCTCATTCTTCTTCATTGTCTGGTTTCTTGAATTCTTTTCTCAGCATGCATACTGAATGTTGTTGTTGTTGTTATTTTTGTTGTTGTTGGTAGGTGCCATCAAGTTGAGTACGACTAGTAGCCACTCTGTGAACAACAGATCCAAAACCTATCCTATCGGAAACGTCCTGACACACAAGAACCACTGCAGCAGTCACCATGTCAATCCACCTGGTTGAGGGCCTTCCTCTCTTTCACTGACTCTCCACCCTTCCTTCTCCATGTCCCTCTCCAAGGAATAGCCCCTTCTAGCAATATGCCCAAAGTATGTGAGGCAAAAGCCTCATCATTCCTGCCTCCAAAGAGCTCTTCAGCTTCACCCTCTCCAAGACATATTTGTTCCTTTGGCCATCCATGGAATGTTCAATGCTCTTCTCCAACACCACAGTTCAAAGGCATCAATTCTGTAATCCCTATTCATTACCCAGCTCTCAGATGCATAGCAAGTGAATGGAAAAATCATGGCCTAAATCGGACACACCTTAGTCCTCAAACTGACGTCATTGGCTCCTCACTAATTTGGAGAGGTTTCTAACTGCAGATTTTCCCAGTACAATGCATCTCCTAATTTCCTGACTGCTTGTACCAAAGGTGTTAACTGCAGATCCAAATGAGTTAAAGTTGTTAACAGTTTCAGTCTCGTCTCCACCTACCATGACATTGTCTATCAGTCCAGTGGTAAGAATCTTTGTTTTCTTGATGTTGAGATGCAATCCATACAGAAAGGCTGCATTTGTTTGATCTGCAACAAGTGCTTCAAGTCCTCACTTTCATCAAGCAAGGTTGTGACATCCACATAATGCAGGTTATTGATAAGAATCCCTCTGATCCTGAGGCCACATTTAAGTTATTGATAAGAGTCCCACATTTCTCTTCAGAGAGTCCAGCTTCTCAAAAAATTTCCTCAGCATACAGACGAAATAGGAATGGGGAGAGACTACAACCCTGACTCACTCCCGTCTTAAGTTTAAACCATGCAGTGTAGCCCTTCTTTTTCACACAACAGCCTCCTGGTCCAGGTATTTAGATTGAATAGTTAGATTGATTTAGTTCTGGTGATAACTAATCCTGACACATATCTTTCTTGATTTCAATGTGTACAGTGTCTCCTTGTTTTATTTGGATGACTGCTTCTTGATCAATCTACAAGTTTCATAAAAGTACAAGTGCGTGTTCTGGAATATCACTCTTCTCAATGCTAGACACAATTTGTTATGATTCACATGGTAAAGATAATTTTTTTAATTTTTTAAAATTTATTTATTTATTCTTTTTATGTGTGTGCCGTCAGGAGGCGATTGTTCCTCCTTCTTCAGCAGAGCATCTGGTGGATTTGAACTGTGCACCTCTGGAATTACAGTGCAGTTTCCTGCCACTAGGCCACCAGAGCTCACCAGATCATTTTTAAAACCAGTTGAAGAATAGCTTGATGTAATGAACACTAATGAATGAGATAATATGTCATTACTGCTTTGATTTGCGCCTTGAACATTTCCTCACTTTTCTTGGCCGTCCAAATGTCTTCCTTCTGAAGTATCTTTTCATGTTTTTTGCCTATTTTGTGATTGGATTATCAAGAATTTTTTGGTGTTTTGTTTTGTTTTTCTTGTGGAGGCCATGTAGTACTCTGCAAATTTTTGTTATGAAACCCTTATCTGAAATGTTGTTGCCAAATGTTTTTTTCCAGATCTGTGGGCTGTCTTTTTACTCTACTGGAGAAAGTTTTTGATGCACAGAGTAATTTGAATTTAAGAAGGTCCCATGCATTGACCTTATTATCTTCTCCAAGTTGTCCATTTATTATTATTTTTTTTTTTTTTTTTGCTATGTTCACAAGCCTATTGATGCCATAGGTCTGGGCTTCTAATTCTGTTCCTGTTTTGTCTCTTATGATCTTTATGGTCTCTGATCCACTGTGAGGTAGCAAGTCACTATCCAATTCCTCAGGGCAATTCTCAGTGAGGTGGAGGTTGAGGTTCACATGGTCCATCAATCCTTTGGATTAATCACTTTCATGCATCTTAGCTTTTCTCCCATCTTTTTTTTTTTAACATATTTATACTATATACTTTTTTACATTTTGTTTTATATTTTCTTTCATTCACATTGTATTTCATACAATCATTCTCCTATATTATGGTTTGTTTGTGGTTTTTACTTTACATTGTGGGGTTGGGTTTTTATGGTTTGGGTGTTTTTTTTATTTACTTTATTTGGTAGGTGAGTTGTTATACACTTTTTGGTGAATTCTGACTTCCAAGGCCACCATCCTGCTTCCCATATACTGTGTTTTACAAAAGAATGGCCATTGATCTATGCCCACCACTACCCCAGTCTTCTCAGATCCCCACTAGTTCTTGCCCATTTCCTTTAACTCTTCTCTCCACCCACCAAGTTGTGCAAACCTGTAATTTACCCTCTGCCCACCCTCAGCACTTCTACTCCCCCCACTTCCCCCCTTGGGCCTTCATACACATTTTACTAGTAATACTTCTATTTTTACAGTAATGATATTATGCAATATTTGTCCTTATAAGACTGCGTTAGTTCACTTAGCATAATGTTCTTCAGTCTAGCCTACGTTATGTAGTATTTTTTTTTCCAAATCATTGCTCCTGTCTTTCATCTTCTTCGTTCCAGATAAGAGAAGCCAGTAGTTGTATACCCTAGTAGGGAACTGCTCACAAACTTTTAAGACCCTTGTCACTATTTTTGCAAAGTAGGATTTAGAATATTATCTGCAAATTATGTTATGCCAGTTGACCTTGATGTCCCCTGAGTCTATGATCTTGAACTCTCAGTTCATACCTTTTTCACAGTGGCTGTATAAAATGTTACAGTCCCATCAGCAATGTGTGAGAGTTCCAATCTCTTTATACCCTCATCAGCATTTATTGTTCAATGTCTTGTTGAACTTTGCTACTATTGCTGGGGCAAGATGATAGCTTATTGTCGTTTTGATTTGCATTTCCCTCTCATTGCTAATGATCTTGAGCCCGTCATTATATATTTATTGGTCATCTGAATGTCTTCTTTATTGAAGTGTCTTTTTCATGGCCTCAGTCCCTTTTTTAATTGAGTTGATAATATTTTTTTCATTATAAAGGTATTGGGCTTTTTCCATAAATTTTAAAAATGAGTCCCTTGTCAGATATGTTATTGCCAATTTTTTTTTCAGTCTATGATTTCCCAGTTGAAAGTTCTGTTTCTAGTCTTTTGGAGAAGTTGTTGGGTTTCTGTGTTGGGTTTTTTATTAGTAGAATTATGAGCCATAAACCCATAATGATTTCAGAGAGCAGAAATGTTGTTTAGAGACAAAAATGTTCAGAGACTCCGAAGGGTCATCCAGGGTGGTCTGGTGAGAACTCAAAGGCAACATCTCCCTGGAGATTCAAATCCATCAGGGACTCTGTGGAAGAAAGATGGACAATTTCCTCTTGTGCCATTTACAGCCTCAGAAAACATACTGGAAAGACAATTACAAGTCAGCTGGAGGGTCAGCTATTGTTCCAACTCCAGAGCAGAGAAATAGAAAGAGAGATAGAGATGATAGAGATAGAGATGATAGAGATAGAGATAGAGATAGAGATAGAGATAGAGATAGAGATAGAGATAGAGATAGAGATAGAGATAGAGATAGATGAGGGGAGAGAGAGAGAAAATGAATGTATACATGAAGGGTCGCCCTTATTGGGTAAAATTCCTAAAGCCAAAGTATAAGCTTTCTCCACCACGAGGTCACCAAAAGAAGTCTTGGTGAGTCTTTTAAAGTATTATTGTTGTTATGTGATGTCAAGTCGCTTGCACCTCATAGCGACACCATGTACAATAGCCCTGAAACCTGCTCTTTCCTGTGTCAACTTTTCAGTTCCTGATACACCTACCCTCATTACCCCAGTCACTGAATCAATCCATCTCATTGATGGTCTCCCTCTCTTTCTCTGTCCCTCCACCTTCCCAAGAATGACATCCCTCTCCAAGGACTGATCTCTCCTTGCAACATGCCCAAAGTATGTCAGGCAAAGCCTCAGAATCTTTGCCTCCAAGAAGCGGCCGGGCTTCACCATCTCCAGGATGAACCTTTTTGTTCTCTTAGAAGTCCATCGTATATTCAACAGTTTTCTCCAGTACCACAGCTCAAAGGCATCAATTATCTTTCTATGATCCCTAGTCATTGTCCAGCTTTCTTATGCATATTTAGAGTATTAGAGGATATTTGTAACTAACAGGGAGTCTGGGGGCCTAGTGGTAAGGAATTGTGTTATCAAGCCAAAGGCACGTAGTTTAGCAGCTCTGCAAGGGAAAGATGTGCAATCAATTCCTGTGCCACTTCCCACCTCTGAAAATCTGCTGGATGGTCGGCAATGAGTTGGTCCTGACTCAGTGGTACACAGCAACAACTTACCACAGTGCTTCAGACTATCTTATCAATTGATTTTTTTTTTTTTAAAAAAAAGTCCTTTTGGGGACTGAGACAAGAAACACAGTAGAAAGTGAAAAGAGTTGATGGTACAAGTAAAAATTCTGAGTGTGGGAAGGGTTGTGTGTCTGGATGATCTCTACCCCCAGCATAGGCTAAAATACTGTAGGAACCACCTCCCTGTCTGTCTGCTAAGAGAAGAGAGAGCCAAACAGAAGATATTCTGTCTGGGTCTGTGAAAAACAAGTCAATGGGTCAAGTTAAAAGTTGTAAGATCAGTTAAAGTTTATCTTTCATCTATTTTTTTTTTCCATTAAACCCTGCCCTCCGTTTTAATATAGACAGTCTTGTCCAAGAACATGTGTTGCTAGATTTTTACCATTTTATGCTTCGGACACACTGCCAGTAAATTCTGTTTACTATTTTTAAAGTGTGAGGTATGTAACATATACAGGGCCACCAGAGTAATTTACAAGTATTTATACCAGTGTGTGTGAAGATCGCCTCATTGACTTTGTACATGGTTAGATGATTTGTGCACTTGATCTTGGCTCTGTATATGCTGATCTGAGAGCTGGATCAATGTTGCCTGCTCGAGACTGCTCAGTTGCTGTGTTGCTCTTAGTTTTTCTTTCAGGATCAAGGTGGGTGCTTTTGTATAAAATCTTATTTTTAATACCTACTCTGGCAATTATTTTCTAGATTCTTAATTTTGCACAATTATACCTACAATGGAACTAGTATCCTAAAATCACCAAAATAAAGCCTCCTACTCCCATATCTTCTTCTTGTTGTTGTTGATTGCCATTGAGTTGAGCACAACTCATAGCAACTCTATGAACAAAAGACCTGAAGCGTTTCTGTAACTATCATCATTTCGCAAAGTTCATAGAGTTTCTAGAGGCATGTTGTTTAGGAAGTACATGGCATTCCTGTTTCCAAACCTGTCTTGACCTGGGAGCTCCACCAAACACTGTCCACCATGGGTAACGATAAGGCATTTGGCACCCCAATGGCACACGGTTCAGCATCACAGCCACTCCAGGTTACTCCAGTACAGCAAATTGACAGACTAGTGCTGCATCAGTGAGAAGAATGTTCCTCAAAATTACAATTACACAAGGCCTGAGGGCCCAACTTAAATACAAAGGCTCTCCAGGAGGCGGGACTGACTCTAAACAAGAGGCTTAAATCGAAAGCAACCAAACATTCCACATGACCCTCTACCAAATCTAATTCTACTCGTAAATAAAAAACGTCCAAGCCGAGCCACGAAGGATCCTAATGAACCATACCATGCTGAGTCACGGGCACAGGGAATGTTTTGGTCATCTAAAATTTCTAGAAGCTTGAAAGGCTTCCACTTCGCAGGCTCACCAGCTTCCGGCTCGGCAGCCGCGAAGACCCAGGGCTGCGGCTGCCTTTCATCCTTTTTAATAGCCATCTGGATAGCTCTGGTGACATAATCTGTAGGGTTGTGCTGTTAATTCAAACGTGGTGCCTATCTGGCAATTCAAATCCACCAACAGCTCCAAGGGAGGAAGACTGATTGTAGACTGATTCCATGGAATTTACAGCATCCAAAAACCCATAGAGGGTCAGCTATGGGTCTGGTTCAACTCAACAGCCATGAGTTGAATTGAGTCGGTTTGAGTTGAGTCAACAGGCAGTTGAGCGGCAGCCTATGAGTCAACAATATGAGCTGGCCAAGGACACAGGGAGTGGTAAAGATAGTGATCAAGGTCCCGTGGGGAATCCCTCCAGCAGGTCATCTGTGATTGCCTCAAAACCTTGGACACTGACCTCTTTCCTCTTTCGGGCAATTCATTTCTTTTCCTGCTAAGGAATCTAAAAATAGACCCTACCACACAAGTTAGAATAGTGCATCCAGAAAGGAAGCTTCCCACGTTATCTAACAAAGAATGAGCACCATGGTGCCTATGTTGATTGGAAAAGTCAAAGAGACAGTCAAAGAGACTGGCATGGCAATGTAGTGGTCTTGTGATTGGACACAAAATTGCCCTGTGCGCTCATGCCAATACATCTGACCTACAATCCTGGACATGTACATAAGGAAATACAATCAATAGTCTGGCTAAACATCTCTCATGGACTGAGCCAAGATGCTGTCTAAGGCTTTGAAGTTTATAAAATTAGCTTCCACTGAGAACTTTCAGGTCTATATTCCAGACTTGGAATTCCTCCTACCATTGTACTAGTGTCATTGACAGTTCCAGAAACAGCATCCTCTTCCTCAAGACCTGGTGTTAAGAGGTGAAACCATCTATTGCTACTTGTTGTGAGTTACCCCCCCTCAAGTGCAGTGGTTACTTCATCCAAAACTGATCAGTCTGCAGTGGGAACCCACTATCCTTCTGCATGGAGAGTCTCAACTGTCACGCTTCACCTGGGCTGGGATGATAGATAAATAAAGAGAGATACAAGTAGATTTCTTTTTCTAAGGCGGATAGAAGGAAAATTGATGCCTTTGAGCTGTGGTGCTGGAGAAAAGTATTGAGGTTACCATGGACTACTAGGAAAACAAACAGATTCATTCTGGAAAGGGTCAAACTCGACGGCTCCTTGGAGGCAAGGATTCTGAGGCTCCGTCTAACATACTTTGGACATGTTGTAAGGAGAGGATGGTCCTTGGAGAAGGACATAATGCATGGGAGGGTGGAGGGACAGAGCAGGAGGGGAAGGCCCTCTATGAGGTGGATTGATTCAGTGACTGGGGTAATGGGGATGGCTGTATTGGAGACGGTACAATTGGCACAGGACAGAGCAGAGTTTAGGGATGTTGTACATAGGGTCACTATGAGTCACAAGCGACTGGATGGCACATAACAACAACAACATACAACACAACAAATAACTTTTCTCACAAATCCCCTGGACAGCACATAGGATACATTCTTCCAGGAAAATGTCTAAGGCAACAATTATTCTCACACATCCCTCGCCAAAATGCAAGCGGTGTGATTCTAATATGAAGGATAGATTTACCTCTTTATACTAAACTCTCCACCAGTAGATATGTCCTACTTGGCTTTTCTTCCCTTTGAGTCTATCAGCATCCTCCCAAAATGAATACACAGCTTTGCCACTGTCTACCACAAAAATAGTTGTTGAATCTTTGCATAGTTCCCCTTCTTAAACACTAAAGACATGTTTGAAAGCCTAAAGACGCTAGATGAAACTAGTTGAACAGTCACCAGAGATGTGTGAACATGTGTGTAAGCTAAGTGCAAGGATAATGAGACTGGTAGTAAAATTTTTAAGGAAAAGAAGAGAGTAGTTTTGTCCTAAAGGAGAATGTCTGCTTATGCAAGAATGTGATGGATAGTAAAAACTAAACTTGAGGGTATGTAGCAAGCTGTGAAACATGTGAGAGGATGTGAACAAAGTTTGCCTTGGCTTGTAATATCAGCATGTTAGGAAAGAAAAAAAAAGAAAAAATACTTTGCATCATGTGTTTTGGTTTGTTTTGGTGTTTTGTTTTGTTTTGTTTAGCCATTACCATTTATTTATAAGGGGGGAAAATTGGTATTCTCAAAGCCAAAAATTTTACCTAGCAAGTAAAAACAAATAGCATATAAAACTTAAAATATAGGGGAGCTCAGGTGGCCTAGTGGCAAGAAGCTGCAACTACAGTCCCAGAGGTGCACGGTTCGAATCC
>NW_006399867.1:10258387-10266488 GCF_000299155.1 Elephantulus edwardii
ATGTTTTTTTTAAACAGAGGTTTTGGATTTCCATTCATTCATTGCAGCAATTTTCTTTAATTGAGATTTTAATGAAAGTTTATAGAGAACTTAAATTTCCATTCATTCATTGCTGCCCATTTTCCTCCCTGCCCATGCCTACCCCCAGTTTGCTTTTCTCTTGGGAAGAAAAAAAAATTCTTTCTTTGTTTAAAAGAAGTAAAGCCCAATGGACCAAGTGCAATGTTTTCCACTCGTGTGAATATGTTACATGATTTCCGTTTCTATTCCTACGAAGCTCTGGTGGCGTAATCCTTAGGAGGTTGCACTGTTAATTCAAAGGCTAAGACTCCTTGGCAGTTTAAATCCATCTACAGCTCCCAAGGAGAGAGAAAGACAACCTCTTCACATGCAATTTACAGCCTTGGAAACCCAATGGCAGGTCAGCTGATGAGTCCATTCTGACTTTTTAGCAGTAAGTGAGAGAATGACTTTCTCTCCTTGGCTCTTCTTTTATTCTTAGAATAAAAGAAATGGAAGCTCTGAGAATAGGCCCTGAATGACAGTAGAGAGAGCTTTTGGCTATTATCTGGTGAGGCCACCAAGATGAAGAAGGTGGTCCACCACTAAACAAATGGCTCCAGGCAGTCTGATCACACGCCCAGGGCTATAGTGATGGCTGAATGTGGTACCTGTGTACCAAACTGCCACCAGAACATTGCTGATTTGTTAGGCCACGTGAAGAAGCAGTTAGGGACCCACAAGACACCTGACAGTTGGTCTGCTGTGGCTGCCTGGTGTTCCTCCTTCCTATTAAGCTGGAAGGATTCTTGTCAGGTGTTGATCTTTCTCTGAGATTAAGCTTGTTATGCTGTGTGGACCAAGTGCACCAATGCTGTCTGTCCTGTCAGCCTAAACGGGGTGCTTCCCTTCCGGGTCTTTTGTGACTTTGTGGAAGAGAGAGGCATGCCAGATTGTAAAAGCCAGCCTCACAAAATAGGCTGTTAGGTATAACACTGCCTAGACCAGCACCATCCTCAGAATGGCTATTGTGCGTAAGCCCATTGTTACATTCAAAGTGTCAACGCAGTTCAAAAAGAGTCTTTTTTTTCTGTTGACCGGCTGCTTTGCCAACCATGATGTCCTCCCCAGGGACTAGACTCATCTGAAAAGAAATCCACTGAGTGCATGAAATGAGATTTAAAAAACAAAACAAAACATGAAAATAAAGGATTCTGATTGTACTTCTTGGCAAGACCAATTTGTTCATTCTTCTAGCAGTCCACAGTATGCCTATTTTTTGCATGCCAACATTGCAATTCAAAGGCATCAGTTCTTTTTCAATTTTCCTTATTCATTGTCCAACTTTCACATATACAGAAAAGAATTGAAAAATGCCATGGCTAATAATGAATGAGTGGAAATCCAAAGTCTCTGTAAATGTTCACTAAAATTAATTTAAAAAAGACAAAAAAGGTTAAAAAAAGAAAAATGCATGGCTTGAATCAGATACACCCTATTGCTTGCTCTTTAGAAGCAGACTTTCTCAATGCAATGGATAGGACTGCTTCTCCAATAGGTATTGATTGTGAATCCTGGTGCAATGAACTTCTTGACAGCTTTAGCCTTTTCTCCATTTCTCATGATGTTGCCTATTGATCCAGTCGTTAGAATTTTTGTTTTCATTATACTGAAGTATAATTCACGGTGAATGCTATCATCAATAAGTGAGTATCATCAGTAAGGGCTTCAGGTCTTTGTTTTCAGTCAGCAAGGACATGTTATCTGTGTATCACTGGTTGTGAATGAGTGTGATGCCACCTTTTCCCCCCCTTAGTTCAGTTTCTCAGATTATTTGCCCAGTGTACAGACTGGAAAAGTATGGAGGAGGGGTACAACCCAGATGCAAACCTCTCCTGGCTTTAAACCTTGCTATTGTTGTCAAGAAGACAAAGATTCTCACCACTGGACCAATTGGCAGCATCAGGATGGATGGTGAAGAGATTGAGATTGTTCACAGTTTTAGTCTGCTTGGCTCCACAATCAACACTCTTGGCACCAGTAGCCAGGAAATTAAAAGATGTATTGCCATGGGGAAAGCCTGATGTTAGGGACCTCTCCAAAGTACTGAAGAGAAATGGTGTCTCTCTGGAGACTAAGGTGCGTCTGATACAGGCCATGGTCTTTGCTATCACTTGTTATGCATCAGAGAGTTGGACAATGACTAAGGAGGATAGAAGGAGAATTGATGCCTTTGAGCTGTGGTGCTGGAGAAAAGTATTGAGGGTACTATGGACTGCTAGGAAAATAAACAGATTCATTCTGGAGAGGGTTAAACCGGGCGGCTCCTTGGAGACAAGGATTCTGAGGCTCCGTCTAACATATTTTGGACATGTTATAGGAGGGACAGGTCCTCGGAGAGGGACATCATGCTTGGTAGGGTGGAGGGACGGCACGGGAAGGGAAGGCCCTCTGTGAGGTGGATTGATTCAGTGACTGGGATAATCGGATGGGTGTATCAGAGATAGTGCGATTGGCACAGGACAGAACAGAGTTTAGGGCTGTTGTACATAGGGTCGCTATGAGTCACAAATGACTCGACGGCACATAACAACAACAACATTGTTGTTAGGTGCTGCCAAGTTGAGCATGACTCATAGTGACCCTATGAACAAAAGATCTGAACCCTGTTTTATCCTGCACCATCCTCACACATCCTGACACAAAAGAGTCCATTGCTGCAGTCACCATGTCAGTCCACCTGGTTGAGGGTCTTCCTCTACTTTGCTGACCCACCATCCTTCCCAGCATCATGTCCTTCTACAAGGAAAAGCCCCTCCTAGCAACATGTCCAAAGTATGTGAGGCAAAGCCTCATCATGCTTGATTCCAAAGAGCACTCCAGCCACACCCTCTCCAACACATCTCTGTGATACCCATAATATATTGAACCCCATAGTTAAGTGCTTTTGCATACCAAGTAAAACGTGTAAACATTTTTGTCTCTGATATTCTCTACTGTCAGCCAAGATTCATGTGACATCATCAACAATGATATCCCTTATACTATCTAAATCTAACTTGAAACTCTGGGAATTGCCTATTGATGTATTGCTCCAACTATTCTTTTTTAAAAATATCTTCAGCTAGATTTTAGGGAGTTCTAGAACATACTATGGACCACCAAGAAAACAAATAGGTCTGTCTTGGAGAGGGTGAAACCGAGTTTCACCTTGGAGGCTAGGATTTTGAAGCTCCATCTCACATACTTTGGAAATATGGCCAGGAGAGACCGGTCCTTGGAGAAGGACATCGTGCTCAGAAGAGTGGAGGGACAGTGTAGGAGAAGAAGATAGATGAGATGGGTTGATAAAGTAACTGGGGCAATGGTGTTTGGTGGGTCAAAATCGATGAGACTGGCTCAGGACAAGGCAGGTTGTATATTTTAGGTTGCTATTATATTTTATAGAGCTATTGTACATAGCTATGAGTCACAGGCGACTCGACGGCACATAACAACAACAACAATTGTACATAGGGTTGCATGGGTCACAGGTGACTCAACAGCACATAACAACAACAACATCAACAGTGGCATAATTCATAGAAAGACATGATGCTAACCCCAAAAATGATGCCTCTCTGGTGGTTCAAATCCACCAGCTATATCTAGGAGGAAGATGGGTTTAATCTCTCCATGCAATTTTATAACTTGTGAAAATCCATCGGAGGGTCAGCTATGAGTTAGTTCTAACTCAGTGGCAAGGAGTTTGTTGGGTTTTTGGTTGGGTTTTTCTTGTGTTGGGTTTTTTTTGGTTTTTTGGTTGGGTTTTTTTTTTTTTTTTAGTAATCAACCAGATTTTAGTAGATTATGACAATAAGGATATTGTTCAATACTTTCTATATTTTGTCTAATCATCTTTCTGTGAAATGGACATAAATATGGATATCCGTCTTCCAAGTTTCTTGGTATATATGAGTTACCTTTCTAGTACTATTTGTTGAAACCTCTCAATTGATATTCCATCAATTCCTTCAATGTAGTGTGTGCTTCTTCCTCTGTACCACTGGTTCTTGACCATATACTACTTTCTGAAATTACTGAACATTGACTAGTTCTTTTTGGTGCAGTGGCTCTGTGTATTCCTCTCACCCTTTTTTGATACGGCTGTGTCATTCAATATCTCGCCCCAAGAATCCTTCAATATTGCAACTTGAAGCTTCAACTCTTTGTTCAGGAGTTTCAACTTGAGACATGTCAAATGTGGTCTTCCCTTTTGGTTTTCTAATTCCATACATGTCTTTGCACATTTCACTGTTAATACTCTGTTTTACCTACTTTAATCATCCCTTTGAAATCTTTTTGTTGTTGTTAGGTTCTGTCATGTCGAGTACGACTCATAGTGACTCAGTGAACAACAGATCTGACGAAATGAACAATAGATTTGAACTCTGTCCTCTCCTGTGCTGGCCTCGTCGTCTCTGACACACTTGGTCCCACTGCTGCATTCACTGTGTCAGTCCATCTCCTTGAGGGCCTTCCTCTCTTCCTCTGACCCTCCACCTTCTCCTTATTTCTTTTTTAAAAATTTATTATTAATTTCAGTGAAAATTTACAGAGACCTTGGCTTTCCATTCATTCATTGTTGCACTTTTCTCCCCTCCCAACCCTCCCCTCCCCAGTACACTACCCTCTTGGAAAAGTAAAAGAAAAATTCTTTCATTGTTTTACAAACCCTCCCCCAGGTCCACTCCACCATGTAGCCTTCACTCTAGACACCTGTCATGACAAAAATACCTAATCACATATCCCCTTTAAACAGTTTTCTCCCTCATCTGTTTCAATGCATTATTTCAATACATTATTGAACCATCTTTCTCAGTCTCCCCCCAACCCCGAGGTCAGTCCTGTTTTACAACAGTGGCACCATGCAGTATTTGTCCTTTTGTGACTGAGATACTTCACTCAGCATAATGTCCTCAAGGGTTACCCATTTTGAATAATATTGCATGAGGTTCTTGTTTTTCAATGTAGCATATTATTTCACTGTGTGAATACACCATAGCTTCTCTATCCATTCATTTGTTGATGGACACTTGGGTTGTTTCCATCCTTATTTCTGTATTTCCTTCTTACTCTTCAGCTTCTCTACTTCCCGGACTTTCATATTCGTTCTGCTTGCTTGCTTTCTTCTTTCCTTCCTGTCTTTTAAATGACATTATGCTTCCCCCCCCCAGAATGTCCTTGACATCTTCCCACGACTCATCTAGCTTTCAGGATTTTTGTTTGTTTGTTTTTTAGTTTTCAGTTTTTAGTGTTCGATACCTCAAATCTATCCTTGAGTTGATCTCTAATTTTGGATGGGACATATACAAAGTCACATTTTGACTGTTTGGATTGATTTAATTTCTTTAGCTTCGATTTGAACTTGCATATGAAGATTTGATAGTGTATGTTTCACAGTCAACTTCTGGTCTTGTTATGACTGTTACTACTGAGCTTTTGATGCGTCTGATTCAGGCCATAAACTTTCTGATCACTGACTATGCATCTGAAAGCTGGACAATTAATAAGGATGACAGAAAAAGAATAGATGCCTTTGAGCTGTGGTGTTGGAGAAGAGCACTGAACATCCCATGGATGGCCAAGAGAATGAACAGCTATATCTTGGAGAGGGTGCAGCTGGAGTGCTCTTTGGAGGCAAGAATGATGAGGTTTCACCTGACATACTTTGGGCATGTTAGTAGGATGGGCTGTTCCTTGGAGAGGGACATGATGCTGGGAAGGGTGGTGGTTTGGTGAGGGAGAGGAAGACCCTCAACCTTGTGGATCGACACGGTGAATGCTGCAAAGGGCTCTTGTATGTCAGGAAGTGTGAGAATGGCACAGGATAGAACAGGATTCAGCTCTTTTGTTCATAGGGTCACTCTGAGTCTTGCTCAGCTCCACAGCACCTAACAATAACAACAACAACAGCTGAGCTTTTTCATCACCTCTTTCACAGACGTAGTTCATTTGATTCCTGTGTTTCAGTCAGAGCGGTAAAGTTGGGGGTTGCTCCTTGAAGGCAAGAATTTTGAAGCTTCATCTTACTTAGTTTGGGCATGTTGCCAGAAGGGGCCAGTACATAGTGATTGTACAGTGGGGACAGGTGTGTCAGAGGCAGTGAGGTTAACTCAAGACAGGGCAGGATTCATAGGTATTGTTCACAGGTTCACAATGAGTTGTAGTCAATTCAATGGCACATAACAACAAGAACACATTTGTGGAACTCATCAAAGTAGCAATTTCAAATTGATGTATTTTATTGCATGAAGTTATATGCTGGTAAAAGAGATAACTTTGGCTTTTGTATTCTCTTTCCAAAAAATGATCTCCTTAAAAAGAGCCCGAGGTCCAACAGGCCCCTGGTTTATTAAAACCTGAGTAATCGAGTAGAGCCCAACTACATTCAGGTTCCCCCCCCCCCATTTCAATTCTTGACATAGGTTCAGGCACCGTTTGAATTTCTTCCCATCATTAAACCAGGCAAATGGCCTTGCCCACAGGAAGAGTGCATTGAAAATGAATTATAAGCGTCAGGGTTGTCATAACCACTTCGGGTGCGGTAATTTGCCCTCCAAGTTTGCACAGAGAACTTGCCCAGGTGTGTTCTTAATGACTCAGGTGAGTCATAGCTTCGGCTACAATCTCTGTGGCTAGGTGGTGGTAACACAGAACCTATCCTGTACAAACTCTTTAATCTACAGCTATGGGGTGAGGGGAGGATATCCCAGAATCAAACATATTCTACAGATGGTCTCTGTCTTGTCTTTCCCCCCCCTTTTTTTGTTTTCACGTTTTTATTGGGGGCTGTGGGGGTGCCCCCATCCTCAGAGGTGCTCACAGTTTCTTCAGCCACTCCAGGCTGGGAGCCTGGGGGTCCTGGGGGTGTCTGGGCACGTCAGTCATGTTCCCATCATCTTGGAGGGGCACTGGATAGCTGTAAGGGGTGATGTTGTTGATGATGGTGACATACATGGTGTAGGGGCTTATCAGGGGCAGAATTACAGCAAGGCCCATGATGGTGAAGGACACGACCAGCACGCCCTCCTTGGGCCAGGCATTCTTGAGGAAGGCTGCAGGGGTGGGCGAGGCAGGTGACTTCTCTGTCTTTTCTCAAGACATAAACAGTACAAAGACAGACAACTATTCATCCAGGGATGAATTAAACCACCGCCATGGTAATGAGGTGTTCCAATGAACCATATCTTTGGCTTTTATTTGTAATGTTCAGAATGATGGCCAAAGGAGGCAGAAGATCACGATTATCACACGTACACTTAGCTTCCAGCATGACGTCAATTGTGCTTTCCTAAACCAAATCAATTGATTTGGAAATACTGAAGATGAGATAAAATAGACTTTGTCCACCATGCTGCTATCCATCAATTCAGACATCAGACAACCCTATGGGGAAGAGTAGAGCTCCACTATAGGATTTCCCACACTATAACCTGTATGGAAGCAGACTACCATGTTGCAGAACCTCCCTTCAAACTGTAGGTCTTCTCTCCCACTTGCAAGAATGGGAAGAGTGAGAGACCAAACGAGTCAAGGAACGTATTCTAGAGAAAGTTTACAAAGAGCCGAGGAATTTATTCAAAAAGAAAGTATTTTGCAAGAGAAGACACAGGGAGTCCTACAGGTTATTAGATGTCATCAGGTATACTCTTTGCATACACAGGTTTATTGCTGCTGAGTTGGAAACAAGCCAAGTGCCCATCAACAAAGGAAAGGATAGAGAAGCTGTGGTATATTCACAGAGTGGAATACTATGCAGCATTGAAAATCAAGGAACTCATGAAATATTCTATAAAATGGGTGACCCTGGAGGACATTATACTGAGTGAAATGTCTCTGTTACAAAAGGACAAATACTGCATAGTGCAACTATTGTAAAACAGGACTGACGGGGTTGGGGGAGCCTGAAAAGGGGGACAAATAATCTGTTTATCTGTTTTATTGCAACAGAGGAGGGTGAGATCTGTTTAAAAGGAATATATGATTAGGTATTATTTTCATGACAAGATTTCAGAAAAGGAAATCCATAGTAAAGTGGATTGTGGACTTGGTGGCTAGG
>NW_006399867.1:10266983-10272838 GCF_000299155.1 Elephantulus edwardii
GTGGTATATTCAGTATATTCAGGTGAGAACAACACCACAGCTCAAAGGCCTCAAATGATCCTTCCGTCTTCCTTATTCCTTACCCAGCTTCAGACATGTCGCAAATAATGGGAAAGATCACGGTCTGAGTCAGGCTCACCTTAGTCATTAGACTATAATCACTACTCTTCAGTATTTGGAGATGTCCCTGACAGAGGACTTAGCCAGAGCAATACATCTCCTTAACTCCTGACTGCTGATACCAAAGGTATTGATTGTGGATCCAAGTAAGACAAAACCATTGATAGTTTCGATTCTACATCTATCATGATGTTGCTCGTTGGCCCAGTGCTAAGGACCTTTGTTTTCTTGAAGTTGAGATGCAATCCATACTGAAGGATGTAGTCTTCTGAAGGTTGTTGATCTTCTGCAACAAGTGCTTCTGGTCCTCTCTACTTTCAGGAAGCAAGGTTGTGTCATTTACAGAATGCAGGTTACTGATGAGTCTGTCACATTCTTCTTCATAGAGGCTGGCTTCAGCATACAGGTTGAATAGGTGTGGAGAAAGGATACACCCCTGATGCACACCCTTCCTGATTTTAAACCATACAGAGTTCACCTGCACTATCAACCCAAAGGCAAACAGTTCAAATCCCCTAGATGCTCCACAGGAGAAAGATGTGCAATCAATCAACTCCCTTGCTATTAACTGCCTTTGAAAACCTGCTGGAGGGTCAGGTATGAGTCGCTCCTGACTTACTGGTAAATAACAAAATATGGCAATGCCAAGGGCTCTCTGGTGGCCTAGTGGTAAGAAACTGCACACTGCAATTTCAAAGGAACTTGGTTTGAATCCACCAGAAGCACCAAAGGAGAAGGAAGGGCAATCTCCTCTTGTGTGATTTGTTGCTTCTGAAAACCCACTGGAGAGTCAGGTATGGGTCAGTTTCAACTCAAAGATACACAACACAGCAATGGAGATTATGGTTCTCCCAAGAGAGTTCTGGGCCGGGTAGTTATACTATTTAGGGAGCTCTGGTGGCCTAGTGGGAGGTAACTGTACTGTTAGCCCGTGGCTGGACCTTTCTAGCAATTCCAGTCCACCAGTTCCTCTGCAGGAGGAAGATGAGCCAGCTCCTCTCATGAGATCTCCAAAACCCCACTGGAGGATCAGCTCTGAGTTAGTTCTGACTTGACGGCAACGCGTGAGTGGAGTGAGTGATACCATTTGGTGCAGTAATGAGGAAAAAGGATAACCAGGTGCACAGGGGAGCTTTCTGGTGCAGAAGTTTCTAAGGTATCACACATTACTTATGGCAAGTTCTGGGTTTTTTTTTAATACACGACATCCCTTTATTTTTTTTAATTTATTTTTCATTTCAATGAACATCTACAGAGATTTTGGAATTCCATTCGTTCATTGTTGCACCCGCCCCCCCACCCCCCATTTGCTCCTCTCCTTCAAAAGCAAAAGAAAAACTCCCTCATTGGTACGCAATCCCCCCCACACATCCCCCAACCCCAAATATCGACATCCCTTATTGTGGCAAGCTCTAGCTTAATAAACTGGTTCTGGCTACAGGTGTTTCAAGGTTTCTGGTTACGGTTTTCCTTGTACCATTACATCATAGCCGGTCTCAGCCATATCTTCTTCCCATTTTGGCATTTGAGTGGGCTTGAGGTCGACCCTTCAGTTAATAGTTAAGAACTTAATTAACGCACTGCCGCTCCTTAAAATATATCCTATAGAATTTCTAAATTTAATATAGTTGGAGCTACCTCCTAATTGCTAATTCTCCCTGTTTTATAGCACATTATATGAATTAGTCTCAGCTCAACGGTGCATAATAACAATAACAACATGTTCCTATATGTTGTTGTTGTTGTTGTTGTTATGTGCCATCGAGTTGTTTGCGACTCATAGCAACCCCATGTACAAGAGCCCTAAGCGTCGTTCTATCCTGTGCCAACCTCACAGTCTCAAGCATACTCATTCCCACCACTCCACTCAGAATTGATCTCATCGAGGGTCTTCCTCTATTGAGACGTCCCTCCACTCTCCCAAACATGATATCCCTCTCCAAGGACCAGTCCCTCCCTGCAACATGCCCAAAGTATGTCAGACGAAGCTTCAGAATCCTTGCTTCCAAGGAGCATTCTGGCTTCACCCTCTCCAGGACAGACCTCTTTGTTCTCCCAGCAGTCCTATATGTATTATATATAATATTAATAACTATAACCTTATACTCTTGATATCCTAAAATGCAAATCTTCCCTCTTTGTATTTTTCCCCAGACAAAAATATCTTGGCCAGTTTAAGCCTTTCGCTGTATGAATTTTAGAATCAGGTTATCAAGTTTTACCAAAAGGACTGCATTTGATGTATACGCTTTGGTAATTGTTATGGATTGAATCACTCCTCACCCCTAAACACGGGTCAATTTGGCTAGACCATTATTCTCAGTACAATGTAATTATCCAGGTGCTGTAAATCCAAACCCCCACGGTGTTTAATGAGGCTGGATTAAAGACAATTATCCTAAGATGTAGTCATTCCCATGATGTAATCTGAATCAGTCAATCTCTTGTAAGGGGATTACAGTGGGAAGTTGTTGTTAGGTGTCATCAAGTTGAGTACGACTCATAGCGACCCTATGAACAAAAGATTTCAACCATGTTCTACCCTGTGCCATCCTCACACTTCCTGACACACAAGAGTCAGTGTATCAATTCACTTAGTTGAGGGTCTTCCTCTTCTTCACTGATCATCCACCCTTCTCAGCATCATGTCCCTTTCTAAGGAATAACTCTCCTAGCAACATGGCCAAAATATGTGAGGCAAAGCCTCATCGTCTTTGCCTCCAAAGAGCACTCCCCTGCACCCTTTCCAAGACATTTCTGTTCTCTTGGCCGTCCATGAAATGTTCAGTGCTCTTCTCCAACACGACAGCTCAAAGGCATCAATTCTATTTCTGTCATCCTTTCCCTTGTCCACCTCTCAGATGCATAGCAAGTGATTGGAAAGACTATGGCCTGAATCAAATGCACCTTAGTCCTCAAACTGAAGTCATTGTTGTTAGGTGTTGTTGAGTTGAGTACAACTCATAGCAACCCTATGAATAAAAGATCTGAACCCTGTTCTACCCTCCGTCATCTCCACACTTCCTGCCACACAAGAGCCCATTGCATCCATCACTGTGTCAATCCACCTAGTTAAGGGTCTTGCTCTCCTTTGCTGACGTTCCACCCATCTCCTCATCATTCCTGCCTCCAAAGAACACTCCAGATGCACCCTCTCCAAGACATACCTGTTTCTTCTCTTGGCAGTCCGTGGGATGTTCAGTGCTCTTCTCCAACCACAGCTCAAAGGTATCAATTATTTTTCCATCATCCTTATTCATTGTTCAGCTCTCAGATGCATAGAAAGTAATTGGAAAGACCATGGCCTAAATAAGATGCACCTTAGTCCTCAACTGACATCAATACTCCTCAATAATTTGAAGAGGTAGGTCCCTAACTGCAGATTTTCCACGTATAACAATAATAATAATAATAATAATAATAATATAATAAGTCTACTTATTTCCTAACTGCTCGTACCAAGGGTGTTAATTGTGGATCCGAGCAAGATGAAGCTGTTGACAGTTTCTATCTTCTCTCCATCCATCACAATGTTGCCTATCGGCCCAGGGATAAGAATCGTTGTTTTCTTGACATTGAGATGCAATCCATACTGAAGGCTACATTCTTTGATCTTCAGCAACAAGTGCTTCAAGTCCTCTTCACTTTCAGCAAGCAAGGTTGTATTATCAGCATAACGTAGGGGTTTGATGAGTCTCCCTCCAATTCTGATGCCACACTTCTTCTCAGAGAGTCGAGCTTCTCGAATAATTTGCTCAGCATACAGATTGAATAGGTATGGAGAGAGAATACAATCCTGACGCACTCCCTTCTCAATTTTAAACCATGCAGCGTTCCCCTGCTCTGTTCACACAACAGCCTCCTGGTCCAGGTATAGGTTCCACATGAGCACAATTAAATGTTCTCAGACTCCCATTTTTCTCAGTGTCAGCCCCTACTTGTTATGATTAGAAGCCACACCCTTATTTAGGCTTCAGCCCTGATTTGATTGATGAAAGGAGCATTTCCCTGGGGGAAGAGAAAAGTCTCCTTTGATCATAAAAAAAAAAGCACTTAAATGACAAGAGTGAGAACTGAGCAGAGAGCAGCATCAAGATAGAAGAGCCAGGAATGGGTGTTCTATAGACCAGGTCCTTGTGCTGGAAGCTCCTTGACATGTGGAAGTGCAGGGCATGGGGGAAACTCCGAGGAATGTAGGGCCTGCAGGTGCTGAAGAGGACAAGAACCTCACTTGAGCCTTGACGGAGAGAGAAAGCCTTCCCTTAGGACTGGTACCCTGCCTTTGGACTTCTCAATTCCTAAACCGTGATAGAACAAATGTATTTGTTAAAACCATCTGCTTGCAATTTACTGGGTGGAGGCAGGGGGTGAAGGAAATGGGAAGAATCCAGCGGGGACCTGAAAAGACAAGGTAATGATGAGTGTGGCCCAATGGTGATTAATTTTATAAAACGTTGGAGGCAAGGATTCTGAAGCTTCTTCGTCTGACATACTTGGACATGTTTGGTCCTTGGAGAAGGATGTCATGCTTGGGAGGGTGGAGGGACAGTGCAGGAAAGGAAGACCCTCTATGAGGTGGATCGAGTCAGTAACTGGGGTAACGGGGGGGGTAGGTGGGTCAGAGACAGTGAGATTGGCACAGAACAGAACAGGGTTTAGGGCTGTTGTGCATTGGGTCGCCATGAGTCACAGGCGACTCGACGGCACATAACAACAACAACGCGTAAGAATGATTGTATGAAACACAAGGTGAATGATGAATAGTGTAAAACACAATGTATATGAACTTTGTAAGCAAACCAATATAAGATAAAAAAGTTTAAACAAACCATCTGCTTGTGGTATTGTTGTAGTGCCAGAGGGACCAAGAAGGGAATTGTGGTTGTCTGGTTCATAGGGAGTTGCGCAGATAACACAAAGGCTGAGTCTTTCTGAGGGTTCAAATCCACCAATGGCTCCAAGAGAGAAAGATGGACAATCTCCTCCTGGGTCAGCTATGATTAATCCCAACTCAATGGCAACGAGACAGAGAGGGAGAGGGAGGGAGGGAGGGAGAGAGAGAAAGAGAGAGAGAGAAGTAGCTTAAGACAGTAATGTAAGAAAAATTAACATCTTTGGATCTTGACTCTCTCATTTAATGAGCATTTTGTGTCTCTCCATATATTTATGACTTCTTTAATATAAAGCCTATGATGGTCAGGTTGATTCCAACTCATAGCTACCATATATTTGTTGTTGTTGGGTGCTATTAAGCCAGAATCTCCTCATAGGTCACCCTCCAGTGGGTTTTTGGAGGCACCTTTAGAATTGCAGCGCAGCTTCTTACCACTAAATCACCAGAATTCCCTCATTGCCACTCTCAAGAAGAGAGTATAACACCCAGGAAATTAAAAGACATATTGCGATGGCAAAGTATGTGGTTAGAGACCTCGTTAAAGTACTGAAGAGCAATGATGGAGACTAAGGGGCATCTGATCCAATCCATGGTCTTTGTAATCAGAGAGCTGGACAATGACTAGGGATGATAGAAGGATAATTGATAACTTTGAGCTGTGGTATCGGAGAAGAGTATTGAATATACCATGGACTACAAAGAGAATGAACAGGTTTGTCCTGGAGAGGGTGAAACCAGGCTGCTCCTTGGAGGCAAGGATTCTGAAGCTTCATCTGGCATACTTTGGACATGTTGCAAGGAGGGACCAGTCCTTGGAGAGGGATGTCATGCTTGAGAGGGT
>NW_006399867.1:10273253-10281231 GCF_000299155.1 Elephantulus edwardii
TGTTGCTGTGTGCCATTGAATCAGATCCGACTGGCACAGGAGGACACTGCCCATTCTTCTCCAGTGGAGCATCTGGTGGACTCGAACCACACACCTTCAGGATTGCAGTGCACCTCCTTGCCACTGAGCCACCAGCGCTCCCCTAGGTACCACTTTCGTGTAGATAAAAAACCAAAACAAAAGAGTTTCTCACATTTTCCAGTTTCTTTTTTAACCACATGCCTACATTTTGCAAAGTAAAACAATCTGTAATTATTTTTTTTTTATATTGGCGCTATAGTTCCAGTGTTTGGACATCAAAACTCAGGGGCAGAGAAATCAAAGCAGAACCTCTTCCATTCTGTGTGACCATTCACGTAGCTTCTGACCCTTCCTAACTGGTTACTGTTCTTACCAGTTTCTCAGGATTGCTTTATGCCCCAAGAATATAGATTTTCTCTCTTTTAAAAATAAAAACGATAAGCATTGTATCTTTTTGGAGAAAAAAAATTTCTCCTAAAACTCTTGTGAACAGCATCAACAAATGAACAGATGAAGAAACCAGGGTACATTCCCACAGTGGAGTGCTATGAAGCAGTAAAAAACAAATAAGGATTTCTGAAACACTGCTTAACACAATTTCATCTAGAAGACTTTATGCAGAATATAATATGTCAGTTACAAAAGGGCAAATATTGTGCAAGGCTGTCATTATAAAAAGTCAAAGAAAAGTTGACACACAGAATTATTCTTGGATGATCAGCAGGGATGTAAGGGGTGGCTGAAGGAAGTGAAAATTAGTAAATAGCTGCTGTTGCTACATGTTGGCAAGTGGAAGTGCCTCACAGCTGACCCTCCAACAGGTTTTCAGAGGCTGTAAATCTCATGAGAGGAGATTGCCCATCTTTGCCCCCTGGAACAGCTGGTGTATTCAAACTGTGTACCTTTGAAGTGGCAGCACAAGTTCTTACCACTAGACTACGAGAGCTCTTTAAAATATAGATTGTTTTATTGTTGTTGTTGAAATGTTTGACGGGAAAGGCAATATTACAGTAAAGGGATGATCAATAAAGCACCACTATTGAAAGGGAAAAGAGAAGTGTGGAAGGATTCATGGAAATCAGAATTACAGGGAGGAAGTGGAAAAGAGATTATATTGGGAGTACTGTAATTAATGTTATCAAGTACCATGTGTATGGAATGGTTACATAACAACTCAAATTGCTTTGCAAACTTTCACTCAAATCACAATTAAAAACAAAAGCCTCTTGTTGACCAAATGAAACAACATGGGCACAGTAACTCTGTGGTTGCTTCTACTTTGTTCTAGTTTCATGAGAAGCTTAGTCTGTTATTTCCAACAAGTGCTGATAAAATAATCTGGGAGAGAACTCTAGAGTTACAATCTGTTCTCGGCACAGGACTTTTTTAAAAAAGAAATATTTGATCATTTTCTAAGGTACAAAGAGCTTTATATACTTGGCATATTTTCTGTTTTGTTAATCGTTCCAGAAGCAGGGGTGGAAGTATGCATGAGACATGGCTACCAATCTTGATCCCATAATATATGCAGACCTGTGAAAATTCTTTAGCAACTTCTAAAATCTGAAGGGGGAGGGAATCCCTCTTGATCTATATTTATCTTGATACAAGCATAGTCACAAAATGTAACTTAGAATTATTGATGTGAAGGAAAAGGCGTTCTGATGGTCTAGTTGGTAAGGAGTTGGCAGCCAACCCAAAGGCAAATGGTTTGAATCCACCAGTTGTTCCGAGGGAGAAATATCACAATTCCCTCCCATGTGATTTACAGCCTCTGAAAACCAGAAGGTCCTCTTTGAGTCGGTGCTAACTCCATGGCAATGACCTTGACTTTATATGATGGACAGAGCCCACAACAGTCAAAGTGTGGCAACGCAATGGGAGTGTGGTTGTTATACAATTTGTCTGAGGGAAACGGAGTCTGAGAAGTTAGTTGACTGCGATTAGAGAGCTAGAGAATGTGAGAAGAGGAATGTGAACTCAGATTTGGAGGTCTCCAACTTCAATGCTCATCCATTGAGCTAGCAGGCTCCTGGGTCAGTATTTTCATATAGAGGATATGTCTACAGGCTGTTTATCCTGGAAGGCGAATATTTAGAGAAGAGTTGAAAATGTTTTAAAAATAAAACAACAGAATGATATGCTCCTCCTCCTCCTTCTCTATATTCCTCAAACTCTTCCAGGCTGGGGGAGAATTTATTTACAACTGACACCCAGTTTAGCTTAACACTTCAAGAGAGGTGGGCATCCGTCCAAGAGAGCAAAACATTCAGTGACCAGGAATACATACTTCACCAGGAAGACCTGTCTTCAGATAGTGGCAAAGGATTAGACCTGTTTTGTTTCACTCTAAGTACAGAGCTGAGGTGGGGCAGAGGGAGGTGGCTTTTGGCACCTTGATTAGGTGCACTTACTGGAAGCAGGGAAACCCCTGTCAGGGTTGATTGGTGATTTGTTCTGAAGTCCATGTTGGGGAGAGGAATTGGTCTCAGCCTCTGACAAGACGATTCAAGATGAGAGCGTAAGGAAGAAATCTGCTGCTCTGGTGTGGAGGGAGATGAAAGCAAGAGGAATTCCTAAGCCCCTTTCAACATTAAGAGTCTACAATTGCAGGTATCAGCATTCAGTGGTTCAGGCAGCAGTGATCCTCCCCCATTCAATTGAACTCCCTGCGCCCTCGCTTATCCGGCTGGTGGGAACGTAAAAGGATATATTCATTCTGCAAGGGCTATTGTAACATTTCTATTGCCTGTAACCTTTGACTTGAGGGACTCTGGTGGTTTGGTCTTTTTAAAAAGTTTTTATTATTTTTTTTTATTGAGAACTTAACGAAAGTTTATCAAGAACTTGGGTTTCCAACTGTTCATTGTTGCACATTTCCTCCCTGCCGCCACCCGCGCGCCAGATCTCCTTTTTCTTTGGAAAAAGATCCCCACCCCCACCTCAGACCACTTTACTATGCAGCTCTTATTCTGGACTCTTTCCATGCCAATAATACCTAATCATATATTCTTTTTAAACAGTTCTCCCCCTCATCTGTTTCAATGTCATGTAGATTATTTACCCCTCTTTTCTTAGTTTCTCCCCAGCCCCCATGTCAGTCCTGTTTTATAATAGTGGCATTATACAGTATTTGTCTTTTAGTGACTGAGATATTTCACTCAGCATAATGTCCCCCAGGATCACCCATTTTGTATAATATTGCGTGAGTTCCTTGTTTTTCAGTGCTGCATAATATTCCATTGTGTGAATATACCACAGCTTCTCTATCCATTCATTTGTTGATGGGCACTTGGGTTGTTTCCAGCTCTTTGCTACTGTGAACAAAGCCGCGATAAATGTGGGTGTGCATTTATCTGCTTGGGTGGTGGTTATGGTTTCTTTGGGGTATATTCCCAGTAATGGAATTGCTGGGTCAATGGTATTTCTATTTCCAACTTTTTGAGGAAGCGCCATATTGCCTTCCATAGTAGTTGTACCATTTTACACTGTGGTGGTTTGGTCTTAAGAAGCTCTGGTGGCTGTGGTTAATGAGTTCTTGGTGGATATCAGTGTGTTGTGCAATTAATCTTGTCTCTGGAGTTTCAAATCCACCAGCTCTTCCATGGGAGAGAAATGCTCCATCTCCTTCCATTAAGATTTACAGACTCAGAAACCTGACTGAGCTTTGCTGAGTCAGGATTGACTCAGCAGTAAAGTATTTGAGTTTGATAACCATTGACTTATCACTTATATTTGTATAAATATATGTAAGTTCTACAAATTAACCAGTGACTAGTTGCCACCATGTCAGTTCTGACGCATGGCTACCTCACATGTATCAGAATACAACTGTACCCGATAGAGTTTATAACAGCTAATTTTTTTTGGAAGTAGTTCCCTAGGACTTTCTTCCGAGGTACAATGAATATCCCAATCTCACTGTCATGAAGTGAATTCCAACTCATAGTGACCTCCATCCCCAATTTTATTTCCAAAGTTTTAAATCTTATTTGGAGCAGACTAACTAGTCTTTCTCCCAAGGACTGACTAGTGGATTAGAACTGCCAAACTTTGAGATAGTAGCCGAACACATAATACACTATGCTACCAGGTCACACAGATTGGCCAAGATGCTGATCCAGGGATGTCAATGTGTTTATAACAGAGAAGGGTGAGCAACAACCTATATGTCCACCAGTAGGAGTCTGATTACCTAAATGATGGTAATTGATGTTTGGAAGCAGGAGTGGCATCCACTTCCTAAACAATACGCCTCTGGAAACTCTTATGAACTTTGAGAAACAACAAAAGTTATAGAGAGTCTTTTGTTCATAGGGTCGCTATGAGTCACGCTCAACTCCACAGCAATCAACAACAGCAACAAATTGGTGGGTAGATTATACATTATAAAAGATCTGGGCTCCTGGAGTCTCTTAAAGTGCTACATGAACATAGATTCTTTGCTCTTATAGATATATCCTTATAGATGTGGGAAGAACATTACACAAGAAACTCACATAATAAGTTAATTAATCATATAGCATGCTAGGTGGAAGGACTCTGAAAACAGCTTGAGATAATGCAGGATAGAGGTGGAGAAGATAGAGATTTTAAGTAGGGTAGTCAGGGTCAGCCTCACTAACAGGTGACATTTGAGCAAAGACTTGTTAGGCAAATAGAGGCTATTCTCCACTTTTTAGTATTCTACAGGGAACTTTTGTTGTCTTGGCATCTAGCAGGTCTTGGGTGAGCAGTCACTGTTGTTCATTTTCACTCTCAAAATCAGCAACAACAAGCCAACCCCAAAGCCATCTAGTAAAATTCCAAGTCATGGTAACCACTCCACCATTCCTAGTTGAGTTTGTTGGTTGTTGTTCTTCAGTTTAATATGGCCATAATATTGCCTTTGTGTCAACTACGACACATAAAGACCCTAGGAACAAGCAACCTGACACTGTCCTATCCCGTGCCATCCTCATTGTCACTGAGACACCAGAGCCCACTTTTGAAGTCACAGTGTCAGTTGAGGCCTTTGAGTTGTGGTGTTGGAGAAGAGTACTGAATATCCCACACACAGCCAAAAAGACCAACAGGTATGTCCTAGAAAGAGTGCAGCCAGAGTGCTTGCTCCTTGGAGACAAGGATAATGGGCCTTCATCTGTCATACTTTGTATATGTAGCTAGACACAGTGATTGCTTGGAAAGGGACATCATGTTTGAAAAGATTGAAGGTCAACAAAGGGCTATAAATCTTAGCAGGATGAAATTGCCTCACCTGTCTCCCGAGGCATCGCTGGTGGTTTCTGATCCTGAGATTAGCAGTCTAACACGTAACCAACCAGGATTCCATGAGTTCACAAAATGCTTAATTAAGATGCCCTAAAAGCATTTTGTTTGCAAATGAAAAATAGGGAAGGTTTGGGCTCTGGTAACTGTTTCTCTGCCTCCCAGGGGAAAAAAATATCTAAACTTCTTGTCTGAGGATGAGACAAAGGCAGTCCTTGTCCATGTGCCCTTTTGGTCAGCCCATCTTTGTAGCAATTGACCCATTGTGCTTCCATCTGTTTAACTGCTTGGGGGAGGCTTCTCAGCCCCCTTCATCCTTGATAAAGCCCCTGAGGGCCTCCCTCACTAAATAGTGATGAAGCCACAGGAGTAGGAGGTCGACAAGCAGCAACTCCCTAAGCCATGGGAGCTGGTTTACAACAGTGCCTTCTAAGTCGTGAGAAAGTAGTGGTGGGGAAAGTTCCACAGAGTTCAGCTACTTGCTTCTCCTGACTTCAAGCATTACTTAATCTGTTGTTAGCTGTTGGGAGTCAGCTCCTGGCTGCTGGTAAGCCCATGCGCAATGGTGTCTGGTCCTGGGCCATGCATGTCTTTGCTGGCTTGTAGATGGGACCATTGTGATCCAAAGGGTCATTGGCTGGCTTAATGCAAAACACCACTGACAGAAAGGTTATGACTGCAGAAGGCCCGTTGGTCAGGAATCAGATTCAAGTCTGTTGAGGAATGATGGGGAGAAAGGGGGGGCCTCTGGCCAGGACAGATGGCCTGGCTCCAGATAAATGCAAGCCTCCCAACAGCCTTTAATATGGGGTACAGAAAGCTCCCCTGTGTTTGGCTGTACTGGCTTGAGAAAGCTTGACACCTGAGAAGACTGATGCCATGTCTATTGAGCTGGGAGTGGTCCCCACGGGGCTGAGGTTCTCCTAACCAATTCACATGTCCCATGTCTGTAAGCCCACCCTATCCTGTCTTCCTGTTTATTTGCTCTTATATAAGTGCACTGCAGCCCCCAATAAAGTTGAGCTGTATTGACTCTCTGAATGGCTCCCGGAGTGGTGTGTCTCCATTGTGCTTACTCTCATGAGGGTGTTGCTGCTCATTGCTGGCAAATGGACAGTGACACAAATCTACTTCACTGTTCTTGTTGTTAGGTGCTATCAAGTCAAGTATGACTCATAGTGAAACTATAAAAAGCATATCTGATCCCTGCTCAACACTATGCTATCCTCACAGTCTCTGATATATATGACCCACTGCTGCAGTCACTGTGTCAATCTATCTAGTTAAGGGTCTTCCTCTCCTTCATCACCCTCCACCTCTCCAAGCATGATGGCCCTATCCAATTAATAGCCTCTCCTAGCAATATGCCCAAAGTATATCAGATGATGCTTTACCATCTTTACCTCCAAGGAACACTCTGGCTGCACTTTCTCCAAAGCATATCTCTTTATTCTCTTGACAGTCCAGTTCAATACTTTCCTCTCACACCACAGCTCAAAGGCATCAATTCTTACATCATCCTTATTCACTTTCCAGCTTTTAGGTGCATAGCAAGTGATGGAAAAGACTGTATTCTTATTCAGGCACACCTTAGTCCTAAAAGTGACATCATTGTTCCTCAAGAATTTGAAGAAGTCCCTGACTGCAGACTTTCCCAGTGGTATACGTTTCATTCCAGAAGTCTCCTTCATGGAAGACAAGGACTCTACCACTGAGCCACCACGGTGGAGACAGATGTCTGTTGCAGTCTGCTCTGGCTCCCATGTTGTTAAGTAGAGAGATTAATTTCTTCAAGAGGAGAGAAGACAGACGAACACAAAGCTGGGAAATTAAAACCTTCAGAGACACCAATGAAGTCTTAGTGAAAGAATGAGAGAAGACTACATTGGCATCGATGACTTTGCTAGTGAGACTAGAAGAGACAGATGGGCTCCTGATACAGGGTGCAAGACAGAAGACACGGCAGGATAGATGGAGGCTATGGACTGGTGTTAAATGCTATTGAGTCAGTTTCAACTCAGAGCAACTCTATGTACAACAGACCTAACCACTGCCTCGTCCTGGGCCAGCCTGACCATCATGTTTATGTCTGTTGTTGCAGCTACTGTGTTAGTTTCTCTCATTGAGGGTCTTCGTCTTGGTCACTGACCTTCTACTTTATCAGATGTGATGTCCTCTGCCAGGTGCTCATCCCTCCACCAGGAATTCTCTTCCTCCAGAGGAGAATTGGTGCACTTGAGTGAAGGTGATGGTGAAGAATAATGAACACATCATGAACTAACAGAAGAATGAACAAGCATGTCTTGGAAAGAGATCAGCCAGAAATCGGCTTAGAAGTGAGAACAGAGAGATTGCATCTCTCCTGCTTTGGAGGCTACTTGAAACACTTGTTGCAAAAGTTCAGGGAATGTAGCCTTCAGTATGGGTTACATCTCAATGTCAAGAAGACAAAGATTCGAACCTTTTGCCGAGATCCAAGATGGTGGCTGGAGGCAGAGACAGCGTGGTGAGCTGCGGGAGCCGTGAACCACTTAAAGCAGGGCCATTATGGCCTTACACAGACTTCGGCTTATTGATAATTGAACACTTAAACAGTTGATGACTGGCCCTCAGTGAAGATTGAGGCTCAACAACAGGAATTCAAGGATTCCCAAGGAGAAATGGGCCAAAGAAGATGATTACCTATGCA
>NW_006399867.1:10283991-10290523 GCF_000299155.1 Elephantulus edwardii
AAAAAGAATTGATACCTTTGAACTGTGATGCTGGAAAAGAGCCCTGAACATCTCATTGATGGCAAAGAGAACGTACAGATATGTCTAAGAGACGGTGCAGCCAGAATGTCCTTTGGAGGCAAGTATGATGAGACTTTGCCCCACACACTTTAGGTGTGTTGCTAGGAGGGGCTATTCCTTGGAGAAGGACATGATGCTGGGAAGGGTGGAGGGTTAATGAAGGAGAGGAAGACCCTCAACCAGGTGGATTGACACAGTGACTACTGCAATGGGCTCTTGCCTATCAGGAAGTGTGAGGATGGCACAGGATAGAACAGGGTTTGTATCTTTTATTCATAGGGTCACTTGAGTTGTACGCAACTCAACAGCACCTAACAACAAGAACAACAACAAATAATGGGATATATCCAAACTGTTCAAAGCAGTTCTTTATGTCTGAAGCACATTGATAAGGGAAAGAGAAGATAACATGAACAGCTTACACATTTCTTTCTAACACGTGTCCAACAGGGAGCTTGGGTGACCTAGCAGGTAAGGAGTTGCCCTGCCAATTTAAAGACAAGCAACTTGAATCCATTTCTCTAAGGGAGAAAGATATGCAACCTTCTCCTAGCTGTTGACAATCTTAGTGGTTGCACACATAAGCACTTATGACTGAAGTTTCAGAGTGTCTTTAGCTTACTTTCAAATGATTCACGGCGAAAAAATTTTTTACAGACCATAGGTTAAAAAAAGAATAAAACCTGTTGCAATCAAGTAGATTCCAATTAACTGTTGTAATTATTATGAGCAGATTGCAAGAGCTTTCTTTCACAGCACTGCTAGGTGATTTGATATCACCAACCTTTAGATACACAGATGAGTGCAAACCATATCACATATGGATATTCAAAGGTATATATACTGTTGTTGTTGTTGTTGGTGGTGGTGGTACTATGTGCTGTTAAGTTGGAACTGATTCATAACTGACTGTCTAATGGATTTTCAGTGACTATAAACCGCATGGGAGAAGACTGCCATATTTCTCCCTTGAATCATCTGGTGGATTCGGACCTTATACCTTTGGGATGGCAGTGCAACTCCTTGTTACCAGGCACCAGAGCTTCCTCAAACATATAGATAAATGAAGCAAAATGCAACAAAATTTTGCTAATTGACACTTCTAAGATAAAGCCCAATGAATCTGAGTAAAAGCTATTCAGAGTCAACTTTTTAGCAGACCTGAAAAATTAGAGAAATAAAGACTGTGCAGTCTATTCCACTACCTGCTATTATCTGCCTCCTACTCTTTCTAAGGCTTGGTTGTTTAGTTTTTCCTGTGAAAGTTTCTATCGTTCCAACACGTTCCTTTTTTGCTTAGAGCTCAGAGTCCATTTCTGTTGCTTATGATCTCTGATCCTGTTAAAAAAAATAATAAATAAGTTGACACATACAATTTATTCTGAGCAGTTACTCTATAACCAAGTAGGGAATTTGTTACGAATCTCATAGATAGCAAATAGCTTGAAGGAGGCTGCTTATAATGAAACATATACAGAAACGAGGAGGGAGAAGGCTAGAACATAAATCATTGACTAGTCTTAACATGATGGAAGGCCGCCTTCCCACTATTACTGAGTTCAACTGATACTTGGTTATTAGGTGGTCCCAAGCCTGGATACTAGATATTTGGCCTTCCAACCACCTACAATTCAAGGAACATATGGCAAATTCCAAGGGCTAGTGTGTGCCTTTAAAATCAGTAAGGGGTGTGTCAAGGTTGTACCCTTTCACTATATTTATTTAATATGTATGCTGAACAAATAGTCCGAGAAGCTAGACTAGGTGAAGAAGAACACAGCGTCAGGATTGGAGGAAGGTTCATCAACCACCTGTGATACCCAGATAGCCTAATCTTGCTCTCTAAAAGTGGAGAGAATTTGAAGCTGTATTTGATGACGATCAAAAACTACAGCCTTCAGTATGGATTACGTACCAGCATAAAGAAAACATAACTGGAAAAATGAGCAATATTATGATGAGTAGAGAAAAGATTGAAGCTGTTGAGGATTTAATTTCATTTGGATCCATCATCAACATCACAGCAGTCAAGAAATCAAATGGCATTAAGCAAATCCACAGCAAAAATCCTCTTGAAAGTGTTAAAAAAAATAAAAGATGTCACTTTGATGACTGAGGCACGCTTGCCCAAAGCTACAGTATTTTTCCCCCCATTGCCTCATGATCATGAGAGCTGGAGAAGGAATAAAAAAAACCAAAGAATTAATCAATTAGGGGGGTTGGTGAAGAATATTGAATAGACTGGAGAAGAATTTTTTTTAAATATGGGAGAAATTAAATTAGAATACCAGTTAAAAGAGAGGATGGAAATGTATACTTCATCTTGTGTACTTCGGAAATGGTATTGGAGGCAACAGTCCCTAGAAAAAGATATTATACTTGTTACCTAGTGCTGCTACAATTGAAGGGAATTCCAGTAGCCCAGTGGAGAAGGAGTTATGTTCCTGCTGTCAATTTGTCAACCTGCCGCCAAAAGTACACAGTTCAAATCTACCAGGTACATGGAGGGAGAAAGATAGCATTCACCTTCCATGCAACCAACAGCCTTTGAAGACCCCATGGCAGGTCACTATGAGTTGGTTTCAACTTGGTGGAACAAAACAATAACAACGGTAACAGAATACAAGTGCAAAGTTTTTAACAAATAGAAATTTGTTTTCTCACAAAATAGAAGGCTAGATGTTCAGATTCAGAGTGCCAGCTCTAGAGATGGTCTTTGTCCTCTTCTAAGATCTACTCCTGGGAGTTCTCCATTTATCCAGGTACCAATCTTTTCCTGGGTCTAGGAGATTCTCAGCTCAGGGACCCCTGGTCCAAAGGACATGCTTCACCGTTAGCTCTTCTTTTTGATGAGGGGCCTACTCTCTGCGATGTTTTCTTTACTCCTTTGATTTGTTGTAAGATAAAGCTGTGACTCAAGCAAGGGTGTAACTTGAATAAAGGTTCTTGAATAAGAACTTAAACTTAAGTTCTTGAGTACGATGGTGGTTTGAGTGAAGGTAAGACTTGAGTCATTCACTTTTGGCACCAGCAGTCAGGAAATCAAAAGATGAATTGCACTGGGAAAGTCTACTGTCAGGGACCTCTCCAAAATGCTAAAAAAACCCAATAATGTAAGTCTAGAGACTAAGATATGCCTAATCCGGGTCATGATCGTCACACTTACTTGCTATGTGTCAGAGAACTGGACAATGACTAAGGATGACAGAAGAAGAATTGATGCCCTTGAGTTGTGGTGCTAGAGAAGAGTATTGAATATACCATGGACTGTTAGGAGAACAAATAGGTCTGTCTTGGAGAAGGTGAAACCCGGTGTCTCCTTGGAAGCAAGGATTTTGAAGCTCTGTCTCACATACTTTGGACATGTGGCCAGGAGAGACTGGTCCTTGGAGAAGGACATCAGGCTTGGAAGGGTGGAGGGATAGCACAGGAGAGAAAGACCTCAGATGAAATGGATTAACACAGTAACCTGGGCAGTGGGATTAGGTGTGTTGGAGTCAGTGATACTGGCTTAGGATAGGGCAGGGTTCAGAGCTGTTGTACATAGGTTCCGTATGAGTCACGAGTGTCTCAAAGGCACATAACAACAACAAAAACAACAAGACTTGAGTCATGTCCTCTTGTAAGGCTATGACTCGAGATAAAGCCCACCGTAATCCTTTCTTGTTAACAGACAGAGGTCAAGATTTATAATGTTTGTTATTATACAAAAGCCCTAAACCCTGCTCTATCTTGTGCCCATCTTATTGCCTCTGACACACTTACTCCCATTACCCCAGTCACTAAATCGAGCGTCTTCCTCTCTTGCACTGTCCCTCCACCCTCCCAAGTATGATGTCCCTCTTCAAATACTGGTCCCACCTTGCAACATGTCCAAAGTATGTCTGACGGTGCTTCAGAATCCTTTTCTCCAAGGAGCAGCCTGGTTTTACCCTCTCTAGGACAAACTTGTTGGTTCTTTTAGTAGTCCATGGTATATTCAACATTCTTCTCCAGCACCACAGCTCAAAAACATCAATTCTCCTTCCATCATCCCTAGTTATTGTCCAGCTTTCTAATGCATAGCAAGTAATTGCAAAGATTATGGCCTGGATCAGGTGCACTTTAGTCTCCAGACTGACGTCGTTACTCTTCAGTACTTTGGAGAGGTCCCTGACCTCAGAACTTTCCAATACAATTAATCTTTTAACTTACTGGCTCCTGGTACCGAGAGTGTTGATTGTGGAGCCAAACAAACTAAAGATTTATAATACATGTCACAAAATGATAATTGGATCAGACCACAAGAAGGAAGGCAGCCACACAGTACTGGGAATCATGGTTTAGCCAGGAGGGGGAACACAGAATTCGATCCATCCATGACAGACAGCATCCCAGTAGAGTAGAGAATCTGTGAAAAAGAGGAAGACCTTAAATGATATGGAATGGCACAGTGAGTGGCTGCAGCAATGGGCTCAGACTTAGAAATGACCCTGACAGTGGCACATGGCCAAGCAGTGACCTGATGTGTTGTCCATGGATCATTGGGAACTGACTTAAAGACACCTAACAACAATAACCTGCCTGCAGCAATGAGACTCTTTGGGATTTACATCAGGAGAACCTAAAATGTCTTTCATCAAGTCAAAGTTACTGACGTTTGAACAGGGAGCTCAGGTGGCTTGGTGATAAGGAGTTGCACTGCCAACCCAAGGAAATTTAGTTCAAATCCATCCACTCCAAAGGAGAGAGAGGGGTAATCTCCCGTAAGATTTACTGTCCCTGAAAACTCTTTGGAAGGTCAGACATGAGTCATTTCTCACTCAATGGTTGTTGTTATGTGCCATCAAGTCACCTGCGACTCATAGCAACTCTATGTTCAATAGGTCTGAACCCTGCCCTGTCCCAAGCTGGTCTCACTGATTCTGACACACCTACCCCCAATGCCCTAGATACTGTATCAATCCATCTCATCTGGGGTCTTCCTCTCCTGCACTGTCCCTCCTCCCTTCTGAGCATGATGTCCTTCTCCAAGGACCGGTCCCTCCTGGCAAAGTTAATGATGTTTGGTTGTGGCTTTTCAAAATTATTATTTAAGTTTAATAAGATAGTAAACAACAAATACTGATAAAAGTATGGTACACTACTGGTGAGAATGTAAAATGACACGACCTCTGTGGAAACCAGCTTAGTATTTCCTTAAAAAGTTGAAAATGGTGATACTATTTTATTTGGCTATTCTATAATTAGGTATATACCATAAAAAAAATAAGAGCTACAACCCAAGCAGACATATGTACACCTATGTGTATTGTATCATTATTCACAAGAAAAAAAAGATGGAAATAACCACCCAAGTACCCCAAAAGAGATGACTGGATAGAGAAACTGTGACACATTCATGCAATAGAATAGTATGAAGTATTTAGAAAGAATGAAGATTTTGTGAAACATTACATAACTTGGATAAATCCAGAGGAGCTTATGTTGAATGGAATAAGTCACTCACCAAGAACAAATACTGTATAATAAAAATCTAGAGAAAGTTTTACATATAGAGAGAATTATTCTCTTTACCTTTCCCAGCAGAAAGGCAAGAAGCTGCACTGCAGTCCCGAAGGTATGTGGTTTGAATCCACCAGCTGCTCCCAGGAGAAGGATGGGCAATCTCCTTCCAAGCAATTAACTGCCTCTGAAAACCTGCCAGAGGGCTAGCTATGGGTTGATGCTGACTTGATGGTGATTGTTGTTATATGCTGTCGAGTCACTTGCAACTCATAGCGACCCTATGTACGACAACCCTAAACCCTGCTCTACTCCTTGCCAATCTTATTGTCTCCAATACGCCTATCCCCATCACCCTAGTGACTGAAGCAATCTGTCTCATCAAGGGTCTTCCTGTCCTGTGCTGTCCCTCTACTCCCCCACCCCCAAGCATGACTGATCCCTCCTTGCAACATGTCCAAAGTATGTCAGACGAAGCTTCAGAATCCTTGCCTCCAAGGAGCCGCCCTGGTTCACCCTTTCCAGGATGAACCTGTTTGTTCTCCTAGCAGTCCATGGTACATTCAATACTCTTCTCCAGCACCAAAGCTCAAAGGCATCAATTCTCCTTCTATTCATTCCTAGTCATTGTCCAGTTCTCTAATGCATAGCAAGTAATGAAAAAGACCATGGCCTGTATCAGGTGCACCTTAGTCTCCAGACTGACATAACTGATCCTCAGTTCCTTGGAAAAGTCTCTGACAGCAGACTTTCTCAGTGCAATTCATCTTTTAATTTCCTGGCTGCTGGTACCAAGAGTGTTGCTTGTCGAGCCAAGCATACCGAGGCTGTCAACAATCTCAATCTCTTCACCATTTAACATGATGCTGCCAATGAGCCCAGAGATGAGAATCTTTATTTTCTTGATGTTGAGCTTCAATCCATATTGAAGGCTGCAGTCCTTGACCTTCTGCAGCAAGTGCTTCAGGTCCTCCTCAGTTTCAGCAAG
>NW_006399867.1:10290623-10291598 GCF_000299155.1 Elephantulus edwardii
CTTGTCATTCCTCTGTAGCATCTGGTTCCCACTGGCCCTCATTATTTCCTTCACCTGCTCCTCCCACCAACCAAACTGTGCAGCTCTGCAACTGCATCCTGGCCCATCTTCAACCTTCTGCCCCCAACCCTCACCTCCTTGTACCTCTGATATGTTTTTTCCAATTAAAAAAAAGAAGAAGACAAAGATTCTTATCACTGGACCAACAAGCAGCATCAAGATGGATGGAGAGGAGATTGAAATTCTCAACAGCTTCCTCTTACTTGGATCCACAATTTACATTCTTTGTTCCAGCAGTCAGGAAATAAGGAGATGCATTGCACTGGGAAAATCTGCAGTTAGGGACCTCTCCAAATTTGTTATGTGCCATCAAGTCACTTGCGATTCATAGTGACCTTATGCACAAGACCCCTAAACACCGTTCTATCCTGTGCCAAACTCGCTGTCTCAAATACACTCATCCCCACTGCTCCACTCACAGAATGTATCCATCTCATCGAGGGTCTTCCTCTCCTGTGCCATCCCTCCACTCTCCCAAGCATGATGTCCCTCTTGAAGGACCAGTCCCTCCTTGCAACATGCCCAAAGTATGTCAGACGAAGCATCAGAATCCTTGACTCCAAGGAGCATTCTGGCTTCACCCTCTCCAGGACAAACCTGTTTGTTCTCCTAGCAGTCCATGGTATATTCAAAACTCTTCTCTAGCACCACAGCTCAAAGACATCAATTCCTTTTTCTATCATTCCTATTCACTGTCCAACTCTCTGATGCATGACATGTAATTGCAAAGACCATAGCCTCGATCAGGTGCACCTTAGTCTCCATCCTGACATTGTTGCTCTTCAGTACTCTTGAGAGGTCCCTTACAGCTGACTTTCCCAATGCAATTCATCTGCTGATTTCCTGGCTGCTATTACCAAGAGTGTTGACTGTGGAACTAAGTAAATTAAAACTGTTAACTATCTCAATCTCTTC
>NW_006399867.1:10295713-10296550 GCF_000299155.1 Elephantulus edwardii
AACAACAACTTTTTCTTAGGGAGCTCTGGTGGCCTAGTGGTATGAAGCTGTGCTGCAATCCCAAAGGCACGTGGTTTGAATCCACCAGCTGCTCCACAGAAGGCTGGACAATCTCCTCCCATGCGTTTACTACCTCTGAAAACACAATGGACGTGAGCCACGGGGTCAGTTGCAGCTCACTGGCACGCACCCACCACCATTTCCTAGCTGGAAAAGAATAATTTACAATGGTGAAATAGCTCTTGGAAAACCTTTTAAAGTTAATATTTGGGTGAGAAAAACCTTAAAATCAAAGTAAAATGCTTGTTATTATTTAACTTTTCTTCATTCCAGTGGGCACCAGATCTGGGTCAGAACGGGAGAACATACCAGCACTCAGCAAGCAGATCCTGAAGGAGGAGCCAGGCAGAGGCGGGACAGACAGAAATAAAGAAAGAAAGCTGAGCTATGCAGAGTCCAAGGTCATGGCATCAGGTCAAGGTCAAGCTAAGGGAAAAAATTATATTTGGGGGAGGAGAGGAAATGAATAACTGTGAAATGCTACAAAGAGGTTAAAGAGATTGTGGTCCCGGGAAAGGAATGGTTTTGAGTTACAACATTAGGAGGCAACTGGCGAATTCTGTGTTGACCTCTGCAGTGGCATGGTGAGAGTACAGATCACTTGAGGAGATGATAAGCGGTGGATAGGACATCAAGGGAGCTCTGGCGGCCTCGTAGTAAGAAGTTGTGCTGCAAGTCCAAAAGCACAACAGCTGCTCCGCGTGAGGACGGCCAATCTCCTCCCATGCTATTTACTGCCTCTGAAAACCCTCTGGAGGGTCAGCTGTGTGTCCAGTC
>NW_006399867.1:10297705-10300032 GCF_000299155.1 Elephantulus edwardii
ACCTGTCTCTCCTTACAACATGTCCAAAGTATGTCAGACGAAGCCCCAGAATCCAGATAGCTTATTTATTATTAGGTCCCCTCGAGTTGACCCTGTGAGAACATATCTGACCTTTGCCCTATCCAACACCATACTTGCTGTCTCTGTCATGCACAAACTATGGATTGTGGTAGTCACTGTGCCAATCCACCTGGTTGAGGGTCTTCTTTTCTCTCTCTGACCTTTCCCAGCATGGTATCTTTATCCGAGAAATGATTCCTTCCAAGAAAATGTCCAAGTGGAGTGAGACTGATTCGCCATCCTTGCCCCTAAGAAGCATTCCAGTTGCACTTCCTTCAAAACAGATTTGTTTCTAGAAATCTGTCATATCTAGGCTGTTCTTGTTATTGTTAAGTGCCATCGAGTTGACTACAACTCATAGCGACCCTCTGAAGGGAGGAGAATTGATGCCTTTGAGTTAGTTGTGGGAGAAGAGGGCTGGATCTCCCACAAACTGCCAAGAGAATAGATACATCTTGGAGAAAGTGCAGCCTGAATGTTCCTTGAAGGCAAAGATGATGAAGCTTCGTCTCACAGTGAAGGAGAGAAAAACCTTCAATGAAGTGGATTGATACAGTGTCTGTGGCAAGGAACTCAAATGATATTTTGGGCATAATAAAGGTGATGCAGGATGAGACAAGAGTTCAGATCTATTGTTCATAGGGTTACCAGGAGATGAGTTACGAGTTACGTTCGCTGGTAGCTAGGGGCAAATCACTCCCTTTCCTGTATGTTCCCAAAGTAACCTGTATAATAATTTTCTTTCTCTTGTTTGTTCTTTCCTAAGACAGAGATTGTTAGCTGCCTATTCTGCTTCTCCTTTCTTTACTAACAGCATTCTAACTTTGTTAAAGATAACAATGTCAGTTCCTTAATGCAGTATCTCCCAGTTTCCTTTGAAGCAATACTATGTATGGGACACAGTCCAATGGTACTCAAGAGGAAGCTTTAAACAAGTCTTTGAGAAGGAGACCAATTCAGCTGGTTTGCCCTCACTGTTTCCTCTTTACTTTTCTGGTTCTTTCTAAAATGTGAATGTGAATATCTGAAACTCGAGGTCCCTCCTGGGGACCGAGATGAACTTGGGCATAGAAGACAAGCATGGTGAATACAGGATAGGACCTTGCTTCTCTGGTATCTACATTAGGGCTTGAGTTTTAAAGGAGTTGGTGGTTGATGGCAGGCTGCCGTCTTCAACAGGGTGATCACTCCATTTAGAATCTTGACAAAGTCAGATGACAACTGAGTTCTTTGGGTCACTCTTTCCATACCAGCTGGTCATTTAAACAGCAATGTCATGTTGTTGTTGTTATATACCATTGAATCACCTGTAACTCATAGTGACCCTACAATATAATACGAGATAAGACAATACAATACAATACAATACAATATAATATCTCTGAAGCCTGCCCTGTCCTAAGCCAATCTCATTGTCTCTGACAGACCTAGTCTCATTTCTCCAGTTATTGTATCAATCCATCTCATCAGGTCTTCCTCTCCTGTGCTGTCCTTCCAACCTTCCAAGTATGATGTCCTTCTCTAAGGACTGGTCCCTCCTGGCCACCTGTCCAAAGTATGTGAGACTGATCTTCAAAAACCTTGCCTCCAAGGAGCAGTTTGATTTCACCCTCTCCAGGATAAATCTGTTGGTTCTCCTGGCAGTCCATGGTACATTAAACACTCTTCTTCAGCACTACAACTCAGAGGCATTGTTAGATAGAAAAAGAGTTGAAGGTAAGAGATAGAAAAAGAATTTGGTCCCAAGAAACAGATAGGTCTTTATTGCATGGTCTGAGACGGATGCCAAGTGACTGACTGACCTCATGCATGCTGAGAAGGTCAAAATGGCTCGAGGGCAGTCAAGGGTGGCCTCTTTTCATAGGAATTTTAGGGAGGACTAGAAAGGATGGTATTTTGCTTGGAATTTGGAATGGGAGTCCAGTTAATGAACTTAAGTGTGGGCCCAGAGCCTTATGTGGATGCTGTGTCTGGTCTGGTCTCTGCTCTGATTGTTTAGACACCATCAGGACTCTTCAATGAGTGATCAGGTCTGGGGGCAACTGTGACATTCTTCCTCCAGGCATTAATTCTTCTTCTACCATCCATAGTCATTGTCCAGCTCTCATAGCAACTATGCTAAAACCATGGCCTGGATTAGGTGCACCTTAGTCTCCAGACTGACATTGTTGCTCTTCAGCACTCTGGAGAGGTTCCTGACAGCAAACTTTTCCAATGCAATTTTATCTTTTGATTTCCTGACTGCTGGTGCCAAGAGTGTTAATTGT
>NW_006399867.1:10300212-10301557 GCF_000299155.1 Elephantulus edwardii
TCTATTAGGAAGCTGAAAATTGGCCCAGTGGTGAGAATTGCACAAAATTCATTTTATTTGAAGTACGGTGTAAAAAGGAAAATAAAAAACAAGGGGGAAAGTGGGTGAAAGGGTCTATAAAGCAACACAAATTCTTCCCCAGATAATAAATGGACAATAAAGAAGTAGACAGTCAATGGCTACATTTTTTTATGATACTTACAGGGAAGCGTTGACAGCAGAGTCTGAAGGAAGTTGCACTGTTAACCCAAAGGTAGTGTCTCTCTGGTGGTTCAAGTTTGCCAACAGCCTCATGGGAAAAAGATGGGCGATTTTCAGCCTCTGAAAACCCACTGGAGGGTCAGCAGTGAATCCTTCAGACTCCAATTGAGTTGATGCAAAGTGAGTTGAAAGGTTAGAAAAGGTTTCCTCTTTCCATTGATTTGCTAAAATGTGGCACTTGCACGCATCACCCACAAGCGTCCTTTGATGTAAGGTGACAAATGGTTCATCTTGAGAAATAGGATATTTGCAGAGATGGAACAGAGGTGAAGCAAAAGATGCAATTTTCAGAGAAGTCTTTGTGAATCCAACAGGTTAAAGAAAGATGGAGGAGAATTCTCTTTTTTTAATTGAGCTAGGCTAGAGGGAGAGGTTGTTGTTGTGTACCGTAGAGTCGGAACCAACCCATGGCTGACCCTCCGTCAGGTTTTCAGGGACGGTTAATCACTCAGGAGGGGATTGCTCGTCCTTCTCCTGTGGAGCAGCTGGTGGCTTTGAACTGCATGCCTTCAGGACTGCAGTGCAGCTTCTTGCCACTAGACCACCAGAGCTCCCTAGAGGGAGAGGTAGTTGGTTATAATGTTAATGTAAGGGACCCTGCTTGGGCCAGACGCTCCTTTGTTCTAAGGTGAGGTAGTTGTTTTCAAGCTCTGTGTGAATAATAAAGAAACTTTGCTAAGGGCATGGGTATAGGAAGCTCAAAGAAACAGGGACGCATTTTCTGAGGTGGCAGTTTGAACTTAATGTCAATAATTAGGTGAGCAGTTGTTTCTGCTAAGAGATTTTGCTGTAAAATGGTGACTATGCTTAAAGTGAAGGCAAGCACAGGCAAGGGAGGTTTGCTCTCCAGAAGAATGTGGTTGAAAGGAGATTACAAGTCTCAGCCAAAGCCAAGCCCTTGGGAGAGGTGTCACCACAAAACTATGGATCTGCCACTCATTGCCAATCTCCTAGAAAGGTGTCGGTGACACAGCAAGAGGTTTATTGTTGTTGTTAGGTACCTTGAGTCCACTACCATACATAGCAATTCTGTGCACATAGCTCTGAACTCTGCTCTATCCTGAGCCAATCTCACTATCTCTGA
>NW_006399867.1:10302630-10304921 GCF_000299155.1 Elephantulus edwardii
ATCATGAAAGACGATGAAGAAATTGAGATTGTTGACAGCTTCAGTTTGCTTGGCTCCACAATCAACACTCCTGGTACCAGCAGCCAGGAAATGAAAAGACAAATTGCTTTGGGAAAGTCAGCTGTCAGAGACCTCTCCAAAGTGTCAATCAGACTAAGGGCCACCTGATCCGGGCCACGGTCTTCGCAATTATGTGCTATGCATTAGAAAGCTGGACAATGACTAAGGATGATAGAAGGAGGATTAATTGATGCCTTTGAGCTGTGGTGCTGGAGAAGAGTATTGACTGGTAGGAGAACAGTTTTGTCCTAGAGAGGTTGAAATCAGGCTGCTCCTTGGAGGCAAGGATTCTGAAGCTCTGTCTGACATACTTGGGACATGTTGCAAGGAGAGGGAGCAGTCCTTAGAGAGGTACGTCATGCTTGGGAGGGTGGAGGGACAGCACAAGAGAGGAAGACTCTCGATGAGATGGGTTGATTCAGTGACTGGGGTAATGGGGGTAGGTGTGTCAGGGTACGTAGGGTCGCTATGAATTGCAAATGATGCGACGGCACATAACAACAACAATAACAACATATTGAATATCACAGTTGTGTTTCTTTCTGGAGGCGGAGGGGAGGTTATTACATGGAAAGGCCTGTTTTTCTGGGTAGCCTAGGTGATGGCTGGCTGATTCCTGGGTATGGTCATGTCATGCTGAGTAGTTCTCACTGTCTTATCTCAAGGATGGCAGGCTCCCTCCTGTGTCTTAGTAGGGAGTTCTCATTGGCCATGGAGCTGTTGTTTTAGGGCTTAACAAATGAAGATTAACATTGCTGTTAATATTTAACCATCATCCAGAAAGTCAAGCAGGGAAGGGCATTGGCTTATAATGGGGTAAAGATGCTACAAAGCAAAAAAAAAAAATTTGTGTCTAACCTGTAAACCCTTTAGAGAGCACTGGTGGCCTAGTGGTAAGGACTTGTGTTGCCAACCCCAAAGCTCTAGGTTCAAATCCACCAGGTGCTGCTCGGGAGAAAGATGGGCCATCTCTTTCAGCGCCATTTAGTGCCTTTGAAAACCTGACTGGAGTCTGTTCAGACTGGATAACAGCAGCTACATTAACCTTCTATCTGTTCTTTTATTCAAACAGAAGTGTAAGATTAGTATTTTTAAAAAACAGTTTTATTACCTTTTTTTATTACTTTAAATGAAAGTTTACAGAGACTTAGGGTTTCCAGTCATTCATTGTTGCACTTAAGATTAGTATTTTCATATAACAAGTTTACAACATAATTCAGCACATTCTTTTTAAAATTCTGCTTGCAGAGGGCAGTCAGGTAGACTGTACAAAAAAAAAGTCTAGAACCTGTAGATGAGAGAAAATGATGATTTCGATGTGCAAAGGCCTCATATGATTTTTTTTTGTAGTAACAATAGAGTAAGGTCTTATTAGAACTAAGACAGAATCCAGGAGGTCAATGTACAATAATTCCACACACTTAATGTCTAGAAATTCTAGTTTGGAGCAAGCAAATGATAATCAGAGATGGCCACAAAGTAACAGTGGTATTAAGGTGCTTCCATTAAAAAGATTTCTACGCTCACATGACCACCCACCTGGAATGATTTAATAGTAACTCAGCATGAGAGCGCCAGCTCTAGAACTTTGCATCTGGTCAAGGAAATGGTGCAGCAGAAAGAGAACAAACCTGGGAATTCGAAGATTCAGTGTCTTCCAGATCTAGACATGCAGTATAACTGGGCCTTCTTAATTTCCTCATGTGCAAAATAATTGAGTTGGACCTGACGATTTCTAAGATTTCAATCAATAATTCTACTTTGAGAAAAATGTATATAAATAATTGTTAACTACTAGGCCTCATATGCTTTATCCCCTGTGTGTGTAACTGCTCATATCATCGATAGACAATAATAGCAAATAAGTGGGAAGCTAACCCTTTATTCTTCTACTCAGCATCTACAGAAGCAGCTCACCACTGGGCAGAAGAGTGTTCAAACAGAGAACTAAGACAATTACCTGGGCATGTCCTTACTGATTTGCCAAAAGTAGCCAATCAGATAAATGCTATGTAATTCAAGTGAAAAGTCGGAGTCATGGTGACTCTGACTCAAAGTGGAAAGATCATGAGTCATATACGGTGACTAACCTAGAAATGACTTTTTTAGCTATGAAAGCATCTCCATTTTTCTTCACCTTTTCATCTCCAGAGTAATAGATCATCTGACTCAAAATGCCGTGGTACTAGGGATATCGTTGCTGCTGTTAGATGGATCTTGGCTGAAAGCAG
>NW_006399867.1:10306051-10322337 GCF_000299155.1 Elephantulus edwardii
TCAATGGCACATAACAACAACAACAACCTCTAAGGCATGCAATCATAACCCTAAAGCCAACACCATAACCATTTTAAAACTTGCAATGAGGTACCTATCCCAATTACGGTCCTTCTGCAGTCCCACCTGTGACAATGATGAACTGATCTGCCACCAATCCTGATCTTGGGGTGATTTTCTTCATCATCTGATCATATATGAGGAGCCTCACACACAGCATCTTACTGCGCATCTGAGAGCTGGACGGTGACTAAAGATGAAGAAGAAGAATCGATGCCTTTGAGTTGTGGTGCTGGAGAAGAGCATTGAACAGATTCGTGGACTGCTAGGAAAATAGGTCTGTCCTGCAGAGGGTGAAACCAATTTGCTCTCTGAAGGCACGGATTTTGAAGCTCTGTCTCGCATACTTTGGATATGTCACCAGAAGGGACCAGTCTTTGGAGAAGGACGTCATGCTTAGAAGGACTGAGAATCAGCACAGGAGAGGAAGACCCTGGATGAGATGGGTTAATACAGTGATAATGGCTATGGGGTCAGGTGTGTCAGAGATGGTGAGGTTGGCCCAGGAGAGGTCAAAGTTCAGATCCATTGTTCATAGGGTTGTATGAGTCTTAGCCAACTCGAAGGCGCAAAACAACAACAACAACAACATTAGTGTCAGAATTAGGAGGTAAATCTGGCAAAATTTATGTTAGCCAATAGAACGCAAGAAAAGCGGCTAGGACTAAGTCCTGGCCAATCAAAATCAGGTAACCAATAGCATTAGATCAAATTGCCTCATAATTGTGACGTGTAGGAGAGGCTGCCCTGGGAAGCAACCTCATTAATGTTTTGAGCGCATGAATCACACCAAGAACAGACTCAATCTTGAACTCTGCAATATCATCTCACTGGCTCAAACTCAAGTCCAGAAGTGTACTCAAACCCCTTGTAATAACCAACTCCACGTGGCTCAATGTTTTTTCTCCATTTTACTTTCAGAGAAATGACCCATCTGGCTCTCTGGAATGTATCTTTTTAAATAAAATTGTCTTTACCTTCAACTTCATTCCTGCCCTAACAAAGATTCAGCCCACACTAGGATTCTTTTCTTTACTTTTGTTTTTTATATATATTAAAAAGAACTTTAATTGCTTAATCAGGAAAGCACTGAATAAAAAAATAGGATTATTTCCAAACAGGACATAACCAGGACAAACCAGGGGATTTGTCCACTGTTGGTGCCTCCTGTCATCTCCCATTTGGCTCATTGTTGGTTTTGGTTTTTTTGTGGGGGTTTTTTCCCAGGCAAGAAAGGCCAAACTGTATTGGGATTGGGTTGAACATGTAGATTGCTTTTGGTAGGACTGTCATTTTCACAACATTGAGGCTTCCTATCCATGAACAGGGAACATTTTTCCTTTTATTTAGGTCTTTTATTGTGTCTCACAAAAATGATCTGTAGTTTTCTTTGTATAGGTCTTTTGTCTCTTTAGTTAGGTATAGTCCCAAGTATCTCAGTTTGTGGTTGGCTACTGAAAATATATTGCTTTCTTGGTTTCTATCTCTGAGTTCCCTTTGTTATGATAGAGGTATGCCACTGATTTTTGGATATTGATTTTGTATCCTGCCACACTACTAAATAAGTTTACTATTAACAGTTTTTGTTTGCTTGGCTCCCCAGCCAACACTCTTGGTCCTAGCGGCCAGAAAATCAAGAGATGAATTTCATTGGGAAAGTCAGCTGTCAGGGATCTCTCCAGAGTACTAAAGAGCAATGATGTCAGGCTAGAAACTAAGGTGCCCCTGATCTGGGCTATAGTCCTTGCCATTACATGCTATGCATCAGAGAGCTGGACAGTGACTAGGAATTATAGAAAGAGAATTGATGCCTTTGAGCTGTGGTGCTGGAGAAGAGTGTTGAATATACCATGGACTGCTAGGAGAACAAACAGGTTTGTCCGGAAAGGGTAAAGCTGGGCTGTTCCTTGGAGTCAAGGATTCTGAAGCTTCGTCTGACATACTTTGGACATGTTGCAAGGGGGGACCAGTCCTTGGAGAGGGACATCATGTTTGGGAGAGTGGAGGGACAGCGCAAGGGAGGAAGACCCTCAATGAGATGGATCAATTCATTGATTGAGGTGGTGGGAGTAGGTGTGTTGGAAATACAGGGTCTCTATGAGTCACAGGCGACTTATGGCACATAACAACAACAACAACTCTAAGAAGTTTTTGTTGAGTTTTTGGGGTTTTCTTTGCATACCAATCATATCACATTCTTCTACGTGGTATAGCACTGCTCTGTCGATTTGCTGCACAGAGGTAACTCGTGGCTGTGATGCTAAACATTGTGACACTAGTGTGCCAAATGTGATAATGGTTACCCATGGTGGACAGTGTTTGGTAGAGCTCCCTGATTAAAACAAGCTTGGAAGCAGGAGTGGCCTTCACATCCAAAATGTCTTGCCTCCGGAAACTTTAGGAACAGCACTCAGGTCTTTTGTTCATAGAGTCATTATGAGTTGTCTATGATTCGACGGCACCTAACAACACAACAACATCCACAAGGTTGCATCTCTCCAGTGGTTCAAATCCACCAGCAGCTCCACAGAGAGCTCTGTGCAGCAATGCACAGACCAGTGCTATACCACCTAGAAGAATGTTACTATTGAATCTGAAGCAACTCATAGCTGACCCTCCATTGGTTTTTCTGAGGCTGTAAATCACACAGGAAGAGATTGCCTATCTTTTCCTCTCAGGGCACAGGAGGATTTGAACCACAAGAGAGGAGCTGCTTTGGGTTAGCAGGGCAACTTCTTGAGGACTCAGCCATCAGAGCTTCCTAGGGTACAATATGTTGTTGTTGTTGTTGTTGTTATGTGGTGTCTAATTGAGTACGACTCACAAGGACCCTTTGAACATCAGACCTGAAACCTGTCCTCTCCTGTCCCCTCCTCATCAGCTCTGACACACTTGAGCCCATTGCTGCAGTCATGGTGTCAATCCATCTTGTTAGGATTCCAGTTCTCCTTCACGGACCTTCCTTCTTTCCAAGCATGATGTCCCTTTACAAGGAGTAGTCTTGCCTAGAAACATGTCCAAAGTATGTGAGAAGAAGCTTCACCATCTTTACCTCCAAGGAACATTGTGGCTGCATTTTTTGCCAAGATGTATCTATTTGTTCTTTAGGCAGTCAGTGGGATAATTCAGCACTCTTCTCCAACACCACAACTCAAAGACATCAATTCTACTATCATTCTCATTCATTGTCCAACTCTTGGATGTGTAGCAAGTGATTGAAAAGACCATGGCCTGAACCAGATGGATCTTAATCTTCAAACCAACATCATTGCTCTTAAATATTTTGATGAGGTCCTTGACCTTGGACTTGTGCAATGCAATTCATCTCCTGATTTCCTGACTTCTGATACCAAAGGTATTGATTGTTGATCCAAGCAAGATTGATGACTTCAATCCTTTCTTCACCTATCATGATTGTTGGCCCTGTGGTGCAGACCTTTGCTTTTTGTTTTTCCCTCCATGATATCATCTTTTTTAGTGTGATTTGAGTGAATGTTTACAAAGCATATTGATTTTATAACATCAATTGTTACATGCACATTTTGTCCCATAGCATTGATTGTAAAGCACACAATGTCTCATTCATGGCCTTTCTTTTTTTTTGATGCGGAGATGTGATCTCTATCTGAGGCCAAAGTTGTTGATATTTTGCAGCAAATGTCTCACAGCCTCCTCATTTTAAGCAAGCAAGACTTTGTCATCTGCATTATGCAGGTTGTTGATAAATCTTTCTCTGATCTTGATGCTACATTTTTCTTCATAGAATCCAGCTTCATGAATTATTTGCTCAACATACAGATTGAATAGGTATGGAGAAATGATATATTCCTGATGCACACCTTTCTTGATTTTTTTTTTTACTTTAAAACCACATAGATTTATTATTTTACAGTTCTGGAGGTCAGAAATTAAAAATAGTTCATACTGGATTAGAAATAAGTGTCAGCAGGTATGAATACCTACTAAAGGCTCGGTGAGGAGTGGAAGAATGGATGAGAATCCTTTTTATTTTTCACCTTTCTTGATTTTAAACCATGCTATATTCCCTTGCCAGAAATACCAGCTGGGTTTAGAATAAGCTGAGGTGCTAAAATGTCATTGTAAATGTTAGATGCATCTTAGGTATCCAAAGAGTGTCTTTGTACTCAAATAAAATGTCTATTTGTGTCTCATTGACTCTGTAAACTCATTTCATTTGACTGTGTGGATCAGAACACATTGTGGCTAACACTGAGAAGAATGGAAATCCCAGAACAGTTGACTGTGTTAATGCAAAACCTATACTTAAACAAACAAAAAATAAACAAAACAAAAAACACCTATACTTATACCAGTCTTCAGAATAGAGCATGGAAACACTGCATGGTTCAAAATCAAGAAAGAAGTGCATCAGGGATTCTCCTTTCTCCATACCTTTTTCAAACTATATGCAGAACAGATCATTCAAAAGGCTGGACTTTATGAGGAGGAATGTGGCATCAGGATTAGAGAAAGACTCATCAACAACCTGCGTCATACAGATGACACAACCCTGCTTGCCGAAACTGAGGACTTGACGCATTTGCTGCAGAAAGTCAAGGACTGCAGTCTTACATATGCATTGAATCGCAACATCAAGAAAATAAAGATACCAGTGGGCCAATTGGCAGCATCATGATAAATGGAGAAGAGATTGAAATTGTTAACAATTTTATCTTGCTTGATTCCATAGTCAATACTCTTGGCACCAGTAGTCAAGAAATCAAAAGATGAAGTGCATTAGGAAAGTAGGCTGTCAGGGACCTCTCCAGAGTGCTGAAGAGCAACAATATCAATCTAGAAACTAAGATGTGGCTGATCCAGATCATAGTCTTCGCAATTATTGCTATGCATCAGAGAACTGGACAAGGACTATGGATGACAGGAGAACTGATGCCTTTGAGTTTGAGTTGTGGTGCTAAACAAGAGTTTTGAACATATCATACACAGACTGTCAAGAAAACTAACAGGTCTATCTTAGAGAGGGCAAAACCAAGTGTCTCCTTGGAGGCAAGGATTTTGAAGCTCCACCTCACATACTTGGGGCTTATTGCAAGGAGAGACCAGTCCTCAGAGAAAGACATCATGCTTGGAAGGGTGAAGGGTCAGCACAGGTGAGGAAAACCCTCCATAAGATGGATCGACACAATAACTGGAGAAATGGGGGTACGTGTGTCAGGGACAGTGAGACTGCCTTATGATCGGCCAGGTTCATAGGGTCACTGTGAGTCATAGTGAACTCAAAGCCACACAACAATATATTTCCTTCCTCCATCTGAACAACAGATTCTTGATCTAGGTATAGATGTCTCATGAGCATAATTAAGAGTTCTGGGATCCCTATTTCCATTCTTCTCAGTGTTATTCCATAATTTGTTATGATCCACACAGTCAAATGCCTTTGCATAGTCAATCAAACACAAATAGACCTTCTTGTATTCTCTGCTTTTAACCAGAATCCATTTGACATCAGCAATGATATCCCTGGTACCTTTTCTAAACCCCACTTAAACTTCTGACAGTTTCCTCTCAATGTATTGTTCTAGCCAGTTTTGGGTGATCTTCAGCAGTGTTTTGCTTGCATGTGATATTAATATTGTTGGATAATTTCCACAATCTTTTGGATCACTGGAATAAAAGGAGCTGTGATGGCCTAGTGCTAAGGAATTGCACTGCCAACCCAAAGTCAGACAGTTCAAATCCATCAGCTACTCTGAGGAAGAAAGATGGACCAATGCCTCCTGTGACTTAGAACCACTGAAAGCCTGCTTGAAAGTCAGCTGCGAGTTTGTTACGACTCAAGGGCACACAACACCACTGGCAAGAAGACAGTGCAATCCTGGTAAAGGACATTTCATTCTTTGGAACTTCCTGCACAGTCTTCATCCAGTTGAATTACTCTGATAAAAAATTAATGACCTTAAGAATTTCTTCACCCCTAATCCTCTCAGTAAACAAGGCATTGAATTCAGTTTCTTGCTCGTTCCTCTGGAAAGAACCCACTGAAAGAAGAATGAGGATGTCACTTTATCTGGAAGGATTCATATTGCTTCCTTAAATGAATGATATTAATATCTCTCCTACTCTGCCCTCAGATCCACCTAGAAACCTTCCACTTAACAATGTCCAAATGTGGGGGAATGTTTAAGCCACAGTGGAGAAATTCACTCCTTCCTTCATCCACTGGTGTCGAGTGGGAAATGACTCATAGCTGATCCTTCAGCGGGTTTTCAGAGGCTATAAATCATGCAGAAGACTCCCTATTTTTCTCCTGAGGAGCAGCTGGTGTATCTGAAACACCCGCTTTTGGGTTGGCAGTGCAACTCCTTACATACCAGGCAGTCAGAACTCACTGTGGCTCGGAAATATTACCTGTAATTCTCCATGGATTCCATCTAGAGGAAAGAGCTGGCTTTTTGACTCACTCAAATCTGCATTTGAATTTAATTGCTTTGAGTTACTGAGTCTAATTGCTTTGAGCCATTTAAATAATTTTCTCTGAGTATCAGGTTCCTCATCTGTGAGAGAAATTATGACCTTGCAAAACTGTAATTATTCTACAAATACTTGTGCTCTCCATTTGAGCAAGACTGGAAACAGGCCTGCCTTGCAGACAGACCCCTGTGGACGTCCAATGTGAAGTGAGAGGTTGCAGCCCAGAGAGGGTAATTGTAAGAGTAGGTGAAGAATTCAAAGGAATATTGTTGTTATTGTTGTTAAGTGCCGTCGAGTAGCCTGCAACTCATAGTGACTCTATGCACAACAGCCCTAAACTCTGCTCTGTCCTGTGCCAACCTTATTGTCTCTGCCACACCTATCCCCATTAACCCAGTCACTGACTCAATCCACCTCATAGAAGGTCTTCCTCTCCCGAGCTGTCCCTCCACCCTCCCAAGCATGACATCCCTCTCCAAGGACTGGTCCCACCTTGCAACATGTCCAAAATAAGTCAGACAGAGCTTCAGAACCCTTGCTTCCAAGGAGCAGCCTGGCTTCACCCTCTCCAGGATGAACTTGTTTGTTCTCCTAGCAGTCCATGGTAGATCCAATACTCTTGTCTAGAACCAAAGCTCAAAGGCATCAATTCTCCTTCTGTCACCCCTCTTCAGTGTCCAACTCTCTGATGTATAGCAAGTAATTGCAAAGACCATGGCCTGTATCAGACGCACCTTAGTCTCTGGATTGACATTGTTGATCTTCAGCACTTTGGAGAGATCTCTGACAGTAGACTTTGCCAATGCAATTTGTCTTTTCATTTCCTGGCTGCTGGGTCAAAGGGATGAGTGTGCCCTTAATGTTCCAGTTCCTCACATTCGTGCACAAAAGGAAACACCCTTTGCTTTGGAATTACTGGGTTTTAAGTCCTCCCCCAGAAATTGGGAAGCAAAGTACGTAGGGGCCAGGAGCACTAGACCTATCCTTGATCTCTGGGCAGCACAGGTTTCCAGAAAGTCAGCTTTGGGGTCAACCCAAATAACAGGGTTATTAGAGTGGGCTGTTGGGATCAACACCTGATGAAGAAGGAGAAAGAACTTGGATTGCATGTAGCTCCAATGAAGACATTGGCCGACCCCTTATGGTCTTTCCTCTCTTAAGAACACTAAAAATGAAATAACTAATGAAATAAGCTAAAATAAAAAATAGACATAAGTGTTGCTTTCAGACTATTATTAATAGTTTACATCTTAAAGCCTTCCCCCCTATTTTGTTGTTGTTGAGAATGTACTATACAAAGATTCAGTGCCTTCTACTTGTACAATTAATAACATTGATTACATTCTTGAGTTACACGGTCATAATCTGAGTTGTTTCTCAGAGATAAAAAAATTCTAAAAATGTTGATTTTGTTATGTTTACCTAAAGGTTCTGTCAATCCAACAAAAGAAACATTTGAGGAAGTAGCATATAGTCAAAAATTCATGGTATGAGGGAAGAAGTCCAGCTTGTACTGAAGGTCTTGGTGAAAAATAAGACTCCAAGAATTGACAGAACACTGACTGAAGTGTTTCACCAAATAGATGAAATCCTGGACATACTCACTTATCTATACCAAGAAATTTGGAAGACAGCAACTGAGTCAACTGACTGGAAGGCAGTCATCTTTGTGCTCATTTAAAAAAACAAAACTAAAGTGATCCAATAGAATTTGGAAATTATAAAGCACTTTCATTAATATCACACCAAAATAAAACCTTGCTGAAGATTATTTTTTTAAATTAATGGAGCAGAAATTCAAGCTGGATAAAATAGAGGACATGGAACAAAGGTTATCATTGGTGATGTCAGGTGAAACTTGGCTGAAGCAGAGAACACCAGAAAAGAGATTTACCTGTATTTTTAATGACTATGCATAGGTATTCAATGGAGCAGACTATAACAAATCATGGATAACATGAGAAGAATGAGAGTTTCCTAACACTTGATTGTAATCATGCAGAACCAGTAAGTGGACCGAGAAGCAGTAGTTTGAACAGAACAAAGGGATACTACGTGGTTTTTAAAAAGGAAGGATGTGGGTTGGGTTTTAGCCTTTTACCACACTTACACAATGTGCTGGGCAAATATTCTTGAGATCATTTCTACATAAAGAAGAATATGACATCATTGGAAGAAGACTCAGCAACAGCCTTTGATATGCAGATGACACAACTTCTCAAGCTGAAAGTGAAGAGGACCTGAAGCATTTCCTGAGAGAGAGCAAAAGCTATGGTGCAGAGAATTGAGTAATAGGACCTTTCCAGCCAAAGCATTCCATTTTGTAATTCAAGTCTCTTTGTCTGTCCTTAAAATCTCATTCTGGAGTGAATCTTTTGTAGAATTAGGGTGGAATATGTCTTGAAACCCCACCCTGCTGGAGGGTATGATCCAAGTTGCTACTTGGAGGGGGTTACTTTATAGACCTGAGATAATATAAGGAAGAATACTGCTAGGAAACACTAGTGGCACTCTGGGTGCTGCATCTAATTTGATCTTGTTGCATTGACAACCAACAGCCAATCATCAACAATCAACAATCAACAACCAACGTGCAGGTCCCTGGCTCAGCTCTCAAAGCGTCTGTGACCTCACGCAGCAGCCCGCACCACCTATAACAGCGTGAACACTTCCCTGACTGCTTTTGAGTGTCTGTCAGAGCTTCCAGTAAATTACAGAACCCAGAGACTCAGATGAAGTGGGAGAGCTGAGCAGAGGAGGGATGACTGATGTCAGAGACGATGAAGCTGTACAGGAGTTTGGGAAAGCTGTGCATTTGGGGACATTCTTAAACTCTGTCTTAGAGAACTCTGGTGGCTTAGTGGTAAGAAACTCTGCTGCAATCCCAAAATACACCTGGTTCAAATCTACCAACTGCTCTGTGGAAAAAAGGATGGACAAACTCCTTCTGTACAATTTACTGCCTCTGAAAACCCATCGGAGGGTCAGCTATGGGTCAATTCCAACTCAACGCACACAACAACAACAATCCTTATAAAAGAGATTATTTACGTAAAGACTGTAGTCTTCAATGTGAATTACTCCTCAACATAAAAAAGAAAAAAAAATCCTCACAGCTGGGTCAGCAAGCAGAATCATGATAAATGAAGCAAAATTTGAACTTAACAAGGATTTTATTTTATGTGCATCCACAATCCACAACAATGGAAACAACAGCCAAGAACTCCAATGATATATGACAGAGCGGAGTTTAGGGCTGCTGTACATAGGGTCGCTATGAGTCGCAAGCGACTTGACGGCACATAACAACAACAACAACAAGGAGTTCTTCAAAATACTGGAGAGCAAGGATGCCATTTTGAAGAGTAAGGTGTGCCTGTCTCAAGCCATAGTATTTTTGATTGCTTCATGTATATGTAAGATTTGGACAATGAATAAAGAAGACTGAAGAAATTGTCGTGTTGGTAAAAACTATTAAGTATGCCTAATCCTTAGGGAGTTGTGCTGTTAATGCAAAGGCTGGGCCTCTCTGACAGTTCAAATCCATCAACAGCTCTGTGGGAAAGGGATGATAATCTCTTCCCATGCAGTCACAGCCTCGGAGGGTCAGCTACAAGTGAGCTCTGATTCGACAGCAAGGAATTTGCGCCAAAGAGCAAATAAATCTGTCTTAGATGTGCAGCCAGAATGCTCCTTGGAAGCTAGAATGTTGAGACTTCATCTTGCATGCTTTGGGCATGTTATCAGAAGGGGGGCTGTCTCTGGTAATGGACATTATACTTGGAAAAGTTAGAAGCTCAGTGAAAGAGAACAAGACCCTCAACAAAATGGGCGAACACAGTGACGGCAGTGATGGACTTAGCACTACAGAGATAGTGAGAATGGGGCTCGATCGGGCTGGGGTTAGCTCTATAGAACGTGAAGCTGCTTGAGTTGGGACTGACTCCAGGGCTCGTAGTAACAAAGGTTTGGCAGGCGCAGGGACAGCCCTTTGTTATTTACATAAGTCTGCTGGCATCAGTACATCACTGGAACATTCCCTTCCCTTCCCTAAACTGACCGCAAACAAAACAGCCCACTTCTCTCCCTATCATTTTCATTCCATGTTGTCAACAAAAACCAAAATGGAATTCAGGATTGTCTTTAATTCGGCCACTTTAATCTGGTCAAGGCTTTCCGAATTTTCATTCTTAAGCAGATGGGATAATAATAAGCCTCTTGGTAGCTCTTAAGATGACATGAAACGACATACACACAATAAGGGCTCCATTCTATTAGTTGGTGCTTTTATCGTGATGAGTCATTGCTCAGAAAAGAATAATAATTGCTTTCTTAACAAAATAACCTTTGCCTGGAAAATGATGGAGCAAGAACTCAGGAATCGAAATTTTTTTTTCTTAAAGGGTCAGACAAAATCATTTAAGTGCTTGGGGCCTATGGCTTCTGCCCCAACTGCTCAGCTCTGTCAACGAACACGGTGCAAAAGCAGCCACAGGCAACGTGTGAATGAACGTGTTCTGTACGGACGCTGACGACCTGACGAGCCTCGTGTGGCCAATGGGAGCAGTCTGAACCTGGAGCCTTCACTCCATTTCAAAGCCTTAACATGAATCAGGAATCCAGATTTAGATTCAGGCAAAGAGGCAAAATGGTCAGAGTTCAAGGGAAAACTTTGAATACATATTCATTCCAATCTTGTTATGTGCTGTTGAACCACTTGCAACTCATAGCCACCCTATGTACAACAGCCCTGAGACCTGCTCTATCTTGTGCCCACTTTACTGTCTCTGACACACCCCTACCCTCATTACCCTAGTCACTGCATCAGTCCATCTTGTCGATGGTCTTCCTCTCTTTCTCCATCCCTCCACCATTCCAAGCATGATGTCCCTTTTTAAGAACTGATTCCTCCTTGCAACATGCCAGACAAAGCCTCAGAATCCTTGCCTCCAAGGAGCAGCCTGGTCGCACCCTTGCTAGGACAAACCTACTTGTTCTCCTAGCAGTCCATGATATCTTCAATATTCTTCTCCAGCATCACAGCTCAAAGGCATCAATTCTTCTTCTATCATCCCTAGTCATTGTCCAGCTCTCTGACGCATAGCAAGTAATTGGGAAGACTATGTCCTGGATCAGGCACATCCTAGTCACCAGAGTGACGTTCCAATGAGTCATTAATCATGTTTTGTGAGATGCAGGCTTTCGAAGATTTCCAAAATCTTTTCAATAACATATTGATGTTGTTGTTAGGTGCTGTCTAGGCAACTCTAGTGATGAAGAAATGATAGGATCATTTGCACCATGCTCGAGTCCCTGGCCGCAGTTACTGTATCACCCCATCTCTTTGCGTGTCTTCCTCTTTTAAGCTGACCCTCTACTTTTCGGAGCACGCTGCCTTTCTTCAAGGCCTGGGGCCTCCTGACGACATGCTTAAAGTATGTGAGATGAAGTTTTACAATCTTTGCTTCTAAGGAACCCAGCAATTCCACTGCTGGGAATATACCCGAAAGAGACTGAAACTGACATCCAAGCGGATACATGCACACCCATGTTTATCGCGGCTCTGTTCACAATAGCAAGGAGTTGGAAACAACCCAGGTGCTTCCAAGATAGATTTGCTTGTTCTTTTGGCAGTCCATAGAATACTGAATACTCTTAGCCAGCACCAAGGGGAACCGAGTGGTCCAGTTGGAGGTGTTGCACTGCTAAGCCTAAGACAGGCAGTTTGAACCCACCTGCTGCCCCTTTAGGAGAAAGATGGACAATTTCCTCTTAGTGAAAGTTTACACATCACACTGGAGTTTTCTCCAGACAGTCAATCATAGCCACTAATTAATGCAACCAACCATTGATTAATGCAATTAACTTATTAATATGGCTAAGTACCTCCTTGTCATATATTGCTGTTCCCTTCAGCCACTTGCTGTCTAATTTTTCTCCCCTCTTCTCAACTCTTTCCATTTAACCCATCAAGTTCCAGATTGTTGAATGCTGTACATACATACCATGTCTGCTCATCTATTCATTGTAGATTGACCTTGTTTTCACTTATCTCAATACAGAAATTATCTGTCCAAACTTGTGCCACCCTTCCTGTCTTGACAAACTCTTGAAAACCAAGGTTTGGTCTCTCATCGGATACCTGAGTCAACCAAGTTGCATGGTTTTGAAAAAAAAAAACAAAAACAAAAACCACGAGTGCAAAGTACTTTTATGCTTTTTAGTTAATTTAGGTGTTACTTCCTGATGACCTCTAATAAACTCCTGATAATTTGAAACCTCAAGGAAACATATTTTCTCTGCTTTATGAATAAAAAAAACCCTGCAAGTTTTACTTAAGAGGTAATAAGATTATATAATTGGGAGAAGGATAGGCAATCTCCTCCCATGCCATTAACTGCCTCTGAAAACCCGCTGGAGGGTCAGATATGGGTCGGTTCTGACTCTATGGTACACAACAACAACAAAAATAAGAAGATTATATAAGCATGCTGTCAAACAAGAGAAGTGACTGATTTTCTTTGAGTTAAAAATTACGTTAACATTTCTGCTTACATTGTTGCCTAATACTAAACAACAAACAAAATATTTTGTCATAATTTTGTTGTTAATGTGCTTACAACATTGTTTTATTTGACTCTAGCAGTATTAAAGTCAGTGAGTTTAAATGACGGAATTATTCTACTTAGCTAAGAGCTTAACTCATATGATCAGTTAGAATAAATGGGGTTTGTACTAACAGAAAGAATCTAACCTGAAATTGGTTTGGATAAAGTAACTAAGCTCTGGTGGCTTAGTGGTAAAGAGTTGTGCTTCCAATCCAAAGGCATATGGTTTGAATCCTCCAGTAGTTCTTCAGGAGAAAAATGGACAATTTTCTCCCATACACTTTACTGCCACCGGAAAGTAGTTGGAGAGTCAGTTTATGAGTTGATTTCAGTTTGGCTGTATATAACAACAAAGCAGTTAGAAGCTTTTGTTAATAAACATAGCAAAATTATATGTTTTCTACTTAGATGACATCTAGATTTCTAGGTATAGTCTAGTTTTCTCTAGACTAAAGTACTCAAGAGCAACGATGTTAGTCTGGAGACTAAAGTGCATCTGATCCAGGCCATGGTCTTTGCAATCACTTGCTATGCATCAGAGAGCTGGACAATGACTAGGGATGATAGAAGGAGAATTGATGCCTTTGAGCTGTGGTGTTGGAGAAGAGTATTGAATATACCATGTACGGCCAGGAGAAAAAACAGGTTCATCCTAGAGAGGGTGAGACCAGTCTGCTCCTTGGAGGCAAGGATTCTGAAGCTTCGTCTGACATACTTTGGGCATGTTGCAAGATGGGACCAGTCTTTGGAAAGGGACATCATGTTTGGGAGGTTGGAGGGACCGTACAAGAGAGGAAGATCTTGGATGAGATGGATTGACTCAGTGACTGGAGTCATGGGGTAGATCTGAGACAATAAGATTGGCACAGGATAGAGCAGGGTTTAGGGCTGTTGTACATAGGGTTGCTATGAGTGGCAGGCGACTTGATGGTACATAACAACAAACAACAACAACATTGTAAATGGTACTGCTTTCTTAATTTCCTTCTCTGAGTTTTCTTAGTTGCTGTAGAGGAATCCCACTGATTTTTTTTTATATAGATCTTATATCCTGTCACTCTACTAAATTAGCCTACTAACAGTTTTTTTGTTGAGTCTTTGGGGTTTTATGTGTATACTATCATATTATTTGCATTAGAAATAGTTTAACCATCTCTTTGCCAATCTGGATGCCTTTTTACTTCCTTCTCTTGCTGTATTGCCCTAGTAAGCCCTTCTAATACAATATTGAATAGGAGGGTTGACAGTAGGCATCCTTGTCTGGTCCTTGTTCTCAAGAAAAATGCCTTTAGCCTTTCTCCATTGAGAATGATGTTGGCTCTTGGTTTTGCATATATTCTTTTCACTACTACATTGAGAAAATTCCCTTCCGTCATCTGGTCTTTTATCATTAGTAATCAACGCTTCAAATCCCTTCCTGCGGGGATCTCTAAATTCACATACTAGATATACTCAAGGGCTTATGTTAGCTCTCACAGTCTTGTTTTGTCTTCTGTTTTCTGCACAGGTAGTTGATGGGTTTTCTGTGTATCTCACCAGTTCGGGTCCACATGTGCGGTCTCTCGCTACCTTTTTAAAAACAGGTATTTGCAGTGAATAAATCATTGGTTGAACAAAATTCTTTCATGTGATTAATATCTGACATTATGTCTACTTAATTTACCATATTTTCCACTAACCAATCCTCCTCTTTTATTTCTAACTTTTGCATTTCAATCACCAGTAATTATCAACCTATCTTTATTACATTTCTGATCAATTTCTCATTTAAAAACCCTGTAAAGATCTTCAGTTTCCCCATCTGTGTTACAGTCTATGTTAAGGTTAAAACCAAACAGTTCCCCTGGCCCTTTGAGGTAAGTACCCAATTCTCTAAGACATTAAAGGAGCTTTTACTATTTGCCAACAAAATTCCCCTAATCAGCCTGATACTGGTCCAAAGGACCATATATATTAAAAAGAAAGAATGTCCGCTAGACAGTTCCTTGAGGGTAAATACCAAATTGTGTTCTGCAAAACCACAAAGATTTAAATCTTGAATTCATTTTTCCAGTCAAAGAAGACCCTGACTGGCTTGTCCAATTCACTAACAAGCTCCTCTTAAGATCATGGAGTGAGATTAATTGTCGTTCTTGTTGTTGTTGTTGTTGTTGTTAGGTGCTGTCAAGTTGAATACAACACACAGCGACCCTATGAACAAAGGATCTGAACCCTGTTCTTTGCCACGTCATCCTCACATCCTCATCCTTCCTCCCACACAAGATCTCACTGCAGCAGTCACCATGTCAGTCCACCTGGTTGAGGGTCTTCCTCTCCTTCGCTGACCCTCCACCCTTCCCAGCATCATGTCCTTCTCCAAGGAACAGCTCTTCCTAGCAAAATGCCCAAAGTATGTGAGGCGAAGCCTCATCATTCTTGCCTCCAAAGAGCACTCTGGCTGCACCCTCTCCAAGGCATATCTGTTAGTTTTCTTGGCCAACCATGGGACGTTCAGTACTCTTCTCCAACACCACAGCTCAAAGGTGTCAATTCTTTTTTGTCATCCTTATTCATTGTCCAGGTCTTGGATGAATAGCTAATGTTTGGAAAGACCATGGCCTGAATCAGATGCACCTTAGTCTTCAAACTCACATCACTACTTCTTGGAGTTTCTACCTAGCTATCTTGTTACTAGGGAAGCTCTGGTGGTCTGGTGGGTAAGAAAATGTGCTGCCCACCCAAAGGCACATGGTTCAAATCCACCAGCTCAGAGGAAGAAAGATGAGTAGCCACCTCTTGTGCAATTTATAGCCTCTGAAAACACACTGGAGCTATGAATCTGCTCTGATTTGATGATAGCACAGGATAGGTCAGGGTTCAGATCTGTGGTTCATAGATGGGGTCACTACGAGTCATACTCGATGGCACCTAACAACAACAGCATCTTGTTATTATTGAAACACTTTTTTTTTACATTATCTAAAAATCTTTATTAATGTCTCTTAGTTATCTTCCATCACTTATTTGACATACTTTTTTTTTAAAGAAGCTAAAGAAGCTTTATTAAGGGGTCTCCCCGGTGGGATTCCTTGGTCTGCAGAGAGAGACACAGGCAGAGGGACAGACCAGGGAAGTAACGCGCCCTAAAGTGGGTTAGGGGAGGTTTTTTTGTTTTTTTTTTCTTTT
>NW_006399867.1:10322857-10342338 GCF_000299155.1 Elephantulus edwardii
GTGACTATATCACAGCTTCTCTATCCATTTGTTTGTTGATGGGCACTTAGGTTGTTTCCAACTCCTTGCTATTGTGAACAAAGCCATGATAAACATGGGTGTGCATGAAACTCTTTCTTTTCTGTGGAGATGGAAGTGACTCAAAGCTGACCCTCCAGTGGATTTTCAGAAGCTTATAAATTGCATGAGAGGAAATGACTCCTCTTTCTCCCATGGAGTGGATCCTGGATTTGAACTGTCAGACTTGCCACCATTGGTTTAGAAGAGCAACTTCCTATAGGCTACGCCCACAGAGTGACCCTCAGGCATCATTACATACTCTTAACACAGCCCCTTGAGGAGATGGAAGTTATTGGTGGCAGTGAGATCTTCTTCCTTCATCCCCTCTATTCACTTGTCTCTCCTTTTGTTGTTGTCATGTGTTGAGATGGAACTGACTCACAGCTGACCCCCCCAGAGAGTTTTCAGAGGCTTTACATCACACAGGAGGAGACTGTCCATCTTTCTCCAAGGAAGCAGCTGGTAGATTCGAACCCAGTGCCTTAGGATTGACAGCACAACTTCTTACTACGAGGAAAGGTGTCAGAGGCCACACCCCAAAGAAACTCCTCTTATATCTCATCAGCACGGTGACTAGATTAAGGATGTTACATCCCACTGTAATCTTCTAGTATTAGTTCAGGGTTGACAAAATCCAACCACATCATAAAGGATCATGACATCCTTACAAAACTGTCGCTTTATGTCATTATATCCAAAACACCAGATCATGCTCCAGCCAATGTGATGCATATTTTTAAAATAATTTTTTTTGTGATGCATATTTTGAGGAAAGACAACACAATCATTACAAAAGACTTCCTAATTACACATATGATTAGGTATTACTGGCATGACAAAAGTCCAGAATAAGAGTTGATAGTAAAGTGATTGGGGTCGATGAAAGAACTTTTATTCCAAAGAAAAAAGTGAACTGGGGGGAAGGGGAAACATGGAGGAAAATACGCAACAATGAATGAATGGAAATCCAAGTTCTTGATAAACTTTTATTAAAATATATAAAAAAAATACAGCAAGAATTTTCATTAAGCAAAAAAATGCAAACATTTGAGAGATTATTTTTTTACTATGTTGTTTTTGTTATGTGCCATCAAGTCACTTGTGACTCATAGCAAACCTATGTACAATAGCCCTAAACCCAACTCTATCTTGTGCCAATCTCACTGCCTCTGACACACCCATCCTGATTACCCTAGTCACTGAATCAATCCACCTCATAGAGGGTCTTCCCCTCCTGCGCTGTCCCTCTACCCTCCCAAACATGACGTCCTTCTCCAAGGACCAGTCCCTCCTTGCAGTCTGTTCAAAGTATGTCAGGTGAAGTCTCAGAATCCTTGCCTCCAAGGAGCAGCCTGATTTAACCCTCTCCAGGATGAATCTGTTCATTTTCCTTACAGTCCATGGTATATTCAATACTCTTCTTCAGCACCACATGATTTCGTAAATAATAAAAATACAATTTATAAGGGGGGGAATCCCTAAAACTTCCCAATTACATAATAACCAAGTAGTTCTTCTACTGTGGCCCTGCTCCATACTATCCTTTCCTAAGAGGATCACAGAAGATCCGTGAGATCCTAAGGTGCAGTGAAGGAAGGCCCTCTATGAGGTGGATTGATTCAGTGACTGGGATAATTGGGATGGGAGTGTCAGAGACAGTGCGATTGGCACAGGACAGAGCAGAGTTTAGGGCTGTTGTACATAGGGTCGCTATGAGTCGCAGGCGATTCGACGGCACATAACAACAACAACAGTCCCTGGAGTCCTAAAGTCTTGTCCTAAAACAACAAGTCATCTAAAGGAGCCATTGGACATTCCAGAACAAAGTATATCCACTTAAGTTGAAAGAAATGATTAAGGATTGCTGATATTTTGTTGGTTCCGACTCAAAGCTGACACTTCAGCAGGTCTTCAGAGGCAGTTAGTTGCATGAGAGGAGAATACCCATTCTTTTCCTGCAGAGCAGCTAGTGGATTCAAACTATGGTCCTTTGAGATGACATTGCTACTTCTTACCACTAGGCCACTAGCACTCTTGATCAGTAGTGGTTGTTGTTTTGCTGTTGAGTTGGAATCAACCCATAGCTGACACCTCCTCACCCCCTGCAAGCAGGATTTTAGGAGCAATAAGTGCCATGGGAGGAGATTGTCCATCCTTCTCCTGCAGAGCAGCTGGTGGTTTTGAACCATGAGCCTTTGGGATTGCAGTGCAGATTCTTACCACCAGTCCCCCAGAGAGATACTTGTGTGTAAATACAGCCTTTTGAAAGCAGAGCCTTAACTACATTTTTTTAAATATTGTGTCACATCTGGAATCCATGTTTGAGTTTTAAAAGCTGCCACAAGTACAAGATATCGGAATTCTATTCCCCAAAGGGTCTTTCTCACTGTAATCAAACCTGTGCTAGATGTGATCATTTGTGCTCAAAGATTCTTGAAGCACAGCATTTATTACTGATAAATATTAACCATGAACTCCCAGAAACAGACATAACTAAGGAAGCAATTTTATTAATTGGTTACTAGAAAAATCTCTACTACCACTGTCCTGGACCACCCTGTAATAAACTGAAAGGGATGTACCTTTGGCCAGTCCTGTAATCCCAGTGATAATGTTATTCACCCGTCCCTGCCAAATTATTCCTACTTTTAACTCTCCCAGTGGTCCTCCAGCCATCTATGAATTTTATAAATTTCACATCCCAATCTAATGGTACAAAACTGTATCTTTCTTCATTATTCATCAGAGTGACTATTTTCACTCTATGTCTATGGATGTTTCCTGTCCAGTCTTTCTCTAGACTTCAATAAACCTCCTTTACTCTTATTTAAAGTAACTCCATGATGTTACTAGTAGCAGAAGAGTTCCAATAAAATTTTATTTAAAAAGAAAAAAAAAACAGGCAGCATTTGCTGATTTCCAACACTAGATTTTAAAACAAGGCTCTCTCATTTGAAAAGACATTTACTTTATCTTCTGTATTCTGCTTGGAGTGCTCATATGTCCACACTGGTTTACAATATTGAAGCACAATAAAATAAAAAAGGATATGCCAACAACCACAATCCCCATTTTATTTTTACAAAAGCACATGATTTTAGATTCCATGAAATTCATGAATGGTTCCTTATTCCATCTGAGGCAATTAGTTATAGTTACACTATCTTGAGGTAAATTACGCTGAAGTTTGTAATCACAACAGTGAACAAACACACCAGGACTCTGGCAGCAGAAAGCCCCAGGACAAAGATATTTCAGTGTAGCCATTGATCTTACATTTTGCCTTTTTCAGATTCTCATCTAAATGAAGCCATAGAACCCAAGACATTTTTTTAATAGCAAAGAGGAGAATGGGTACTTAAATTTGAAAATGTTCTTGCTTTTAAAAGGAGTTGCTCTTTACTGGGAGCAGTTCTACAGTTAAGACAATTTACAATGTCTGTTGACATTTGCAACTACTGTAAATACAAATCATAGAGTAGGCAAAAGAGTACTACTGGCATCTAGTGGGTAGAAGCCAGGGACACTACTTACTGAACACTTTGCAACACGCAAGCAGCTCCTTCTCTTCTACTCGTAACATAATTATCAGTCCCCAACTGTCAATCATGCCAAGGTTGAGAAACTATGACTTAGGAAATTATGGCAAATATTATTTCACTTGCATGATTCTCTGGAGAGGTAATATGATGTTATCACAAGAAGTATAGATACTGAGGGGAGCATTCTTGGGTTAGATTTGTCACTAATTCCTGTGCAGTTCTACTCTGTTCTACAGGTTGTCTGCAAACCAGATTCAACCCCATGGCAATGGGTTGTGTTTTTTTTAAATTTAAATTCAAGCCTCTCAGTCAGAACTGTCTCACAGCTGACCCTCCAGTGGGTTTCTCAATACTGTAAATTTCACAAAAGGAGACTGCCTATCTTTCTTAACCAGAGCCCCTAGCGAAGTTGAAATACCACAGAGGCACCACTTTGGGGCTAGTAGTGTGGTTCCCAAAGGATTACATCATGCAGCATTTTCAACTTCAGATAACAGTTCAAGGTCTCTTTGACAACAGTGGTGGTCTCTCTGGTGGTGTAGTGCGTTGTGTAAGACTGTAAATGGAAAGGCTGGCAGTTTGAATCCACCAGCTTCTCTGAAGAAGAAAGAGGGGCACCCTCCTCCCCTAAAGATTTAGAGTCTCCTGTAAAACTTTACAATGTTGGAAACCCAATAGAGGGTCCAATGGAGAGTCATTATGAGTCAGAATTTACTTAAAGGCAGTGGAGATTTTCTGTGGATTTTTTCTTCTTTTTCTTTTTCCAACGAAATCATACTTCCTAAGTGTGCAGTGCAATCCTAAACAAATAGATGAAAGGCATGTGAAAGGACATATTCTCTTGCTGAGGAGTGATAGTCAAAATGAACCAAATCATAATAGTGGGCAAAAGGTTAACTTCTGCTACATCTCTTCTTTTGTTTAAATTTTTTAATTTAATTTTATTATTTTGTGTGTGTGTGTACCATCAAATAGGATCTACCTGGTACTGGAGGAGATTGTCGCTTCTTCTCCAGCAGAGCATCTGGTGGATTTGAACCACACACCTCTGGGATTGCAACGCAGGTCTTACCACTAGGCCACCAGAGCTCCCTTTCTGCTACACCTCTTCTAAAAAACATCTTTCTAGTTGTAAAAAAAAATAAAAATAGAAATTTATGTCTCTTTATTGTCTTATATTCTCTTGGAGTATTAATGTGAAAAGAAGGCAAGTAACTTCTTGAACAAAAATTATTTTTAATAATGATATGTCCTTGAACTGAGAATTGTGGTTTAACACTATTGGCAATATGTCTCTTTGCCTCTGTCTTCTCATCTGTAAAATGGGGTTAAGGGCACTCCCCTCACTGGTTGCAGGTAAGTTTTGGTGAGTATTAACCTGTGAAGTGCTCAGAACAGGATCTGTCACAGGCTATGTGTATTTAGCAGGTGCTATGGTTTGCTCTTCCAACATTTCAATGATGGAGGTGAGGCAGAGGGCACTGTAGAAGTCCTGTGCAGTTGAGACTTGAAGCCAGGTCGGCTTCAAGTAAAAATTAACTTCCAACCTTCTTTTTTCAGCCCCTACCATATTCCCCTAAAATTCTCAGGGATAAGGAGCTCTCTGGTAACCCAGCTTGTCCTGTCAGGGCAAATTTTATTCTATTTATTTCTTATGATAAATAAAAAGGTAAAGAAATGTTGTAATTGTTGTTGTTAAGTGCCGTCGAGTCATAGGGAACTCATAGCGACCCTATAAATGAAAGTCCTCGACACTTGCATGACTTTCATCTTCTCTCCATGTTCATAGGGTTTCCGGAGGCAAGCTATTTACGGACGTGGATGCCACTCCTCCTTCCAAGATAAAGAAATACTTCATATTTATTATACTTCTTTAAACATAATGACCATTCACCGACTGAATTGCACAAGTAGACACTGTGAATGGATGTGTTTAGTCATATAATGCCACTGAAAAAAATTTTTTAAATCACATTACATTTTACATGATATTACAATTTTTTGTTTCCTTTTTTAAAAAAATTTATTTAAAATTCAGTGTACCATCGAATTGGCACAGTAAGAGTTTACCCCTTCTCCTCCAGCAGAGGATCTGGTGGATTCAAACCGCTCACCTTCAGGATTACAGTGCAGCTTCTTGCCACTAGGGCACCAGAGCTCCCCTTGTTTCGTGTTTTTAATGACCTTCATGCTATCAATTGTTGCACAAAGACCATGGCTTGTCCCGTGTGGTTTTCAAGGCAGAGGTGACAGTTGGTCTCGCGCTGCCGATGGTTTTAGAGAGATGATTCTGTAGAGGAGAAAGTATTGGCTAGGCGGTAGTGGTGGATGTTGGTTGGTAGGTACAAATGAGTGGAGTACGCCTTATACAGAGCCAATGAACAACAGATCTGAGCCCTGTTCTATCCTGCGCCAGCCGCATCATCTCCGACATACTTCAGTTATTTTGTCAATCCATCTCTTTGAGGGTCTTCCTCTTTCGCTGATCCTCCACCTTTCCAAGTATGATGGAAAAGAATAGTTCCGAGGAATAGCCTCTCCTAGCAACCTGAGTGCTAGGAATCTTGTCAATCTGGCCCTGCGGTATCAACTGCGGGTGTTTCTGAAGCATGCTCACAAGCACTGGTGCTTGAGACCCACAGAACTATTAACAATTAGTACTTGAAGCTGCAGAGCTGAACAGATCACGAGAAGCTGAAGAAGCTAAACCCAAAGCAGCCGGCAACACCAGGCAAGTTAGTCAACTACCTGGGTCTCTGCTCCGCCTTCCTGTTACCTCGATAAGGCCCGCCCACATCGTGCGATGATTGGTGAAGTCTTGAGACTATGCGTCACCATCGACCTACCGCGGAGGGCGTAAACTGAGAGGGGCGGGCGAAGCCGCGCACCTATTGGCTAGTCGCCCCGCCGCGGGTGCGCACGGGGCGGTGCGCCTCTGGCAGCCGTTGGAAGATGGCGGCTGTCGCCGAATTAAAGGCTGGTGAGTCCTGCGGAGCGAGATTCTCGGGTGGGAAACATCGGGCTTTTTTGCCTGTGAAAAGGATGGGATGGACGGAGAGCGAGCGGAGCTCAGGGTCAGCTCCCCAAGGGTCGTTTTGTGGTATTAAGGACTGTGGAGCAGCCGGCTGGTGTGACAGCCTCTCAGTTGGGATCTCTGAAAGTGGCTGCCGAGGATCAATTTTTAGACACAGTTTAAAACAGAAGCAGATTCTCCGAATCTGTCTTTTTCTGGGAAGGTCGAAAGCCCTAGCATCTTGGGCCTCTGGTGCCTCTTGACTCAGACAGGTGATCCTTCAAAGAGTAAATCCTGATTTCTGTCACTTGGCAGTGTGAACTGCGCTAAATCTGACAGCCGTGTTTCCAGCCTCTTCCCCCGGGCTGAGGCCTGGGGCACATGGGTGAGGGCGGCAGGCGAGGGCCTCCTGCACCGTTTCACCCAGCGGGGGGCCACAAAGAACAGTTGCTCCAAAGGAAACACAAAAGCCTCATCGTTTAGAAGATGCTGCTGTTGCTAGCTACGGTGGAGTCGGCTGTGACTCCTAGCCACCCCCTGAAAATGCTGTCTGCACTTTGCCCTGTCCAGTGCCATCTTCACCCTCTGTGATAACTAGAGCTCATTGTCACAATCACTGTGTCGTTCCCTTGTGTTCAGAGTCTTCCTCTCTTAGGCTGACCGTCCCCTTTTCCAAGCATGATGCCTTTTTCCAAGGACTGGTCCCCCCTTTACCACATGCCCCAAGTATGTGAAACAGCTTCTTTGCCTCTAAGGAGCAACTCTGGCTGCACTTTCTCCAAGACAGATTTGTTTGTTCTTTTGACAGACTCTAAACTCTCTAAATGTACAGAAGGATGGGAGTTATCGAACAGAGTTCTGTACAGAAATGATGTTAGCTATGGAACAGGGTTCAGGTCTTTTGTGCAAAACTTACTCTCTTATTCGACTTGATGACAACCACTGCTAAATGGAACTAGGGCTGTTATATCTGGAAGAACATTCTTTTTTTTTAAATTTTTATTAAAATTTTATTATTTTTGTGTGCGTGTACCGGCAAATCAGATCTGACTGGTACTGGAGGAGATTGTCCCTCCTTCCCCGGCAGAGCATCTGGTGGATTCAAACCGTGCGCCTCTGGGATTGTAGTTGCAGCTCCTTGCTACTAGGCCACCAGAGCTCCCCTGAGGAACATTCTTCTGCTTTGTCACTCTTTGTCAATGTGCTGTATGAAGTAACCAGGGTTTGCTGTGATGCTGAACCTTGTGCCACTGGGGTATCAAATACCAGAGTGGTTTCCCATTGTGGACAGTGTTTGGTGGAGCTCCCAGTTGTAAAACAGATTGGGAAGCAGCAGTGGCATCCACTTCCTAAACTGCATGCCTCTGGAAACTCTATGAACTCGGAGAAATGACCATAGTGATGGAAAGGCATTAGTGTGACTGTGAGTCACACTCGACTTGATGGCAATCAACAGCAACAACATGGGATATTCAGTACTCTTCTCCAACATCACAAAAGGCATTGAGGCTTCTTCTGTCATCCTTAGTCACTGTTTACCTTTCAGATACATACAAAGTCATTTAAAAAACTACAGCTTGAATCAAGTGCACCTTAACCTTTAAATTGACATTGCACTCAAGCATCTTGGAGAGGTCCTTGCCAGCAGATTCTCTCAGTATAACACTTCTTTTTATTTCTTGACTTCTGAGGTGTTGATTGTGGATCAGCAGGATGAAAGACCGTTGACAACTTCATTCTTCCTCCGTCTATCATGTATTTGCCTGTTGGCCTGGTGGTGAGGATTTTTGTTTTCTTGATATTGCAATGTAATCCATATTGTTATTGTTAAGTGCTGTCAAGTTGCTTGCTACTCATAGCAACCCTACAGACAGCTCTGAACCCTGCTCTATCCTGAGCCAACCTCATTGTGTCTGACACACCTACCCCCATTACCCCAGTCACTGAGTCAGTCCATCTAATCCAGCGTCTTCCTCTCTTGTGCTGTCCCTCCACCTTCCCAAGCATGATGTCCCTCCCCCAAGGACTGGTTCCTCCTTGAAACATGCCCAAAGTGTATCACACAGAGCTTCAGAATCCTTGCCTCCAAGGAGTAACCTGGTTTCACTCTCTCCAGGACAGATCTGTTTCTTCTCCTAGCAGTCCATGGTATATTCAATACTCTTCTCCAGCACCACAACTCAAAGGCATCAATTCTTCTTCTAGCATCCTTAGTCATTGTCCAGCTCTCTGATGCATAGCAAGCAATTACAAAGACCAAAGCTTGGATCAGGTGCACCTTAATCTCTAGACTGACATTGTTACTCTTCTATACTCTGGAGAGATCCCTGACAGTAAATTTTCACAATGCAGTTCTTTTGATTTCTTGACTACTGACGCCAAGAGTGTTGATTATGGAGCCAAGAAAACTGAAGCTGTTAACAATCTCAATCTCTTCACCGTCTTATCATGATGTTGCTTATTGGCCCAGTAGTGAGAATCTTTATTTTTTTGATGTTGAGTTTCAATCCATATTGAATGTTACAGTCTTGATATTCTGCAGCAAATGCCTCAGATCCTCCTCAGTTTTAGCAAGCAAGGTGTGTCATCTGAATAATGCAGATAGTTAATGAGTCTTCTTGCAATCCTAATGCCACATTCTTCCTCATAGAGCCCAGCCTCCCAGATGATCTGTTCTGCATATAGACTGAAAATTTATGGAGATAGGGTGCATGTTGCATTAGCATGATCAAGTGTTCTGGGATTCCCATTCTCCTCAGAGTTAGCCACAGATTGTTGTGATCCACACAGTCAAATGCCTTTGCATAGACAATGAAACTTTAGGCAGAATGTCTTAACTCACTGGTATTGACAGTTCATTAAGATTTTGTCTTAACTGTAGTCTCTGTGGTAAGGAATTCTGGTGACATAGAGCCTGACATATCAGACTACTAATTAAAAGGTTCTGTTCCACCCCAGGAGAAACTGTCTTCAGGAGAAAGAGGGGCAGTCTTCTCCCATGAAGTTTTACAGCCTCAGAAATCTGATGGAGGGTTACTGTCTGTCCAGATTGACTCCATGGTGATGGAGTGTTTTGGTTTATTTCCTGGGGTGGAGGCTGCCTTGTATATTTTAGAGCATGTATCAACATCCTTGGCCACTGGATACCAAGTAACATCTCTTCCCTCAGTTAAGAAAAAGAGGAAAGGTCCTTGTGAAAAACAATGTATATGAACTTTATGGACTTTGTATGTAAACTAATGTAAAATTATTACCTAACTTAAGAGGGACTGAAGAGCATTATGCTGAGTGAGCTAACTCAGTCACACAAGGACAAATTCTGTTTAAAACCATGATTGTAGAATGAGTATGAGGATCCAAGGTGGGGGTGGAGGCAGGGTGGAAGCAGAGAGGTGAGGAAGTGTGGTGCAGGGGACTATTTATGGGGTCGTACAATTTGATGGGCAGGGGGATGAGGGAAATGGGAATGATCTGGTGTGAAAAACAATGTATTTGAATTTTATAAATAAGCTAATATTTAAAAAAAAATCTTGCCGTTCTACGAAGATGGCGCCAAAAGCGAAGAAGGAAACCCCTGCCCCTCTCAAAACTGAAGCCACAGCAAAGGCATTAAAGGCCAAGAAGGCGTCCTGAAGGGCACCCACAGCCAAAAACAAAAACAAACAAAAACGATCCGCATGTCACCCACCTTCTGGTCGCCCAAGACGCTGAGACTCCGAAGGCAGCCCAGATACCCCTGGAAGAGCGCCCCCAGGAGAAACAAGCTTGACCACTGGGCCATCACCATATTTCCCCCGACCACTGATTCAGCCATGAAGAAGATAGAAGATAATTAACACACTTGTGTTCATTGTGGATGTCAAGGCCAACAAGCACCAAATTAAACAAGCTGTAAAGAAGCTCTGTGACATTGATGTGGCCAAGGTCAACACTTTGATTAGGTCTGATGACGAGAAGAAGGCCTATGTTGGACTTACTCCTGACTATGATGCTTTGGATGTTGCCAACAAAATTGGGATCATCTAAACTGAGTCCAGCTGGCTAATTCTAAATACAAATTTTTCTCACCAAAAAAAAAAAAAGTATCTCTAAACATTGTCAGGTGTCATGTGGGGGAAAATCACCACTGGTTGAGAAGCACTGCCTTAGATAGATGATAATACGGGCAACCCCAGAGTGTTTGCAATATCTTTGCTTGAATCTATTGTATGTAAGAAAATTTGATCTTTTATAACCCACCTCGCCCCCCTGCTGCTGCATTAGCTCTGCTGGCCTAGTTGTAAGAAGCTGGTCTGCAATTCCAAAGGCACACAGTTTGAATCCACCAGCTGCTCTGCAGGAGTTGGATGGGCAGACTCCTCCTCTGCCATTTCCTGGCTCTGAAAACCTGCTGGAGGGTCAGCGATGAGTCAGTTCAAGCTGGACAGCAAACAACCACCACCGTTTAATGAGCTGGCCCCACTAACTCAAAAGGAATTCACATCCTTTTTCTGCTGCTCGGAGAGATAAAGGTGGGCGATGTCCTTCGTTTCTTACAGCATTGACATTTCTCAAATTGAAAGGACAGAAGAACCAATCCAAGCCTCAGGTTGCAGTAAAGAAGGATTCTATGGGCTGCATCTTGAATGATGCAGGAGGCACCCAAAGAAGATAGTGAGGACGGTGCAGGTTAGAGCAAGGCTCCTGTCTGTTGTTCACAGGGTCTCTGTAAGTCATTGTCTCCTCAATGGCGCATAATAAACAATGCTGAAGCCCAGGTTGTTGACTTAGGTCAAAGTATGTGCTCTGAGGTGCTGGGGAGACAGTCTAGGTTCTGTGACTCCAGCTTCACTAATTCGCATGTCTCTGTGGATCTGAGATTCTGCTCTGCATAACACAGAGTAGTTCAGACGGGATCCCTGCCAGGGCAGAAACCCTCTCCATTTGATTTCCTAAAATGGAATTGGAGAACAAGGGTCCAGTTATGATCTGGTGAGGATGAAAAGATTATTTTTTTTTCTTTTATGGGCCTGCTATAAAATGTAATTGGCTGATAACTATCGTTACAGACTTTCAAAAGTTTGAGAGTTTAAAATATGTAGAAGAAAGTTTCTCAAAGGGCTGAGTCTTTGGGGAATTGCACTGCTCACTGAAAGGCAGTGACTTTCGGGCAGTTCCAATCCACCCGCATCTCAGAGGAAGAAAGATGGGCAGTCTCCTGCCAAGCGATTGACAGCCTTTGAAAACCCACTGGAGGGTCAGCTGTGAGTCAGCTCTGACTGGACAACAGTGAGAGAGAGAGGGAGAGTTTAGATGTGGGGAGCTCTGCTGGCCTGGTTTGTAAGGATCTGCACATCTCTGGTGCTTTGAATCTACCAGTCACCCCAAGTGACAAAATAGGTATTCTCTCTCCTGTTTGATGTACTTCTTCGAAAACCCAGTGGAAGTTTGCTGTGAGTCAGAACTGGGTCAACAGCAGGGAGTAAGTCTAGATGTTTTTAAACATATAACCCAGAGTTTGTTTTCTTCCTCCCCCCCTTTTTTTAGAATTAGTTTTCTTTATCAAGGTTTAAAATTGTTATGTCCATGCCTATGTTTGGAAGCAGGAGTGGCACCCACTTCCTAAACAACATGCCTCCGGAAACTATGAACTTTGATAAATGTCGATAGTTGTAGAGGGGCTTCAGGCCTTTTGTTCATAGGGTCGCTATGAGTCGTGCTTGACTCAAAGGCAATCAACAACAACAGAAACAACATGGGGAGCTCTGGTGGCCTTGTGGCAAGAAGCTGTGCTGCAATCCTGAGGGTATATGGTGCAATCCTGAGGGCACATGGTTCAAATCCCACCAGCTTCTCTGAGAGTGAAGATTGGCTTTCTTCTCTCATATGATCATAACTGCCCTGAAAAGCCACTGGAGGGTCAGCTGTTGGTCAGTTCTGACTCAATGGTACACATCAACAACATGCCTATACATATAAACTCTTGGACTCCCTTTATGATTTTCCTTACTTTGGGGTAAGGTATTAAATACCTGACAGTATTAAAGTATGTTTATTTCACCAACAGTATGCAGGAGCCCTAATGATGTAATATGTAACATGTTGGGTGCTACTGTGAGGTGAGCCATTTAAATCCATTGCTTACTCCTTGGGAGAAAGATGGACAGATTTACAGCCTTAGAAACAAAGAAAGATGGACAGATCTACAAACTTACCCTCCTGTAAAGATTTACAGCTTGAAGGGAGCCCTGGTGGCCTAGTGGCAAGAAGCTACACTGCAATCCCAGAGGTGCACAGTTTGAATCCACCAGATGTTCTGCTGAAGAAGGAGGGACAATCTCCTCCTGTACCAGTCAGATCCGATTTGATGGTACATACACAAAATATAATAAGATAAAAAAAAATATTTATAGCCTGAATCCAACTTTTCTGTAAACCTTTGTTAAAGTTACAATTAAAAAGTTAGTAATAATAAAAAAGACTTAACAGCCTAAGAAACCTAGTGCTAAGTTGCTATGAGTTGGAGTTAGCTTGATGACAGTATGCTAGATTAGACTACTAGTACTGTTGTTGTGTGTCATTGAGTTAGGACTGACCGATAGCTCACCCTTCAGCGGGTTTTCAGAGGCAGTTAATTGCACAGGAGGAGACTGCCCATCCTTTTCCCGCAGAGCAGATGATAGATTTGAACTATGTGCCTTTGGGGTTGCAGCACAGTTTCTTACCACTAGACCACCAGAGCTCCCTAACCATGTGGTATTTTGATATCTTCAAGGTAGCATTTATTAAGCTCTTGCAGCTCTTGCTGTGTTCCAGGAAACTGTAGGTGAGCTGTGTTGGTTTCTAGGAATGTTTGAGAAGGGAAGTTCCTGACCCTTGTAAGTATGGTGCCACATGCTGTCACTACTCAAACTCGCATTTACAGATACGGGTATTGGTAATAATGACATTGGTTCATCAAGAAAACTTCAGTTACATTTTAATATTTCGCATATGTATCTCTGACTCTTTAAGTCTGTGAAGATTATCATGTAGGATTCAGCCCTTGCCTGTCATTTTGTCATTCTGTGCTGGATTGGATGTTGCTAAAATGTGAGAAGCTTGGTGGATAGATTTCAGCAGAGCTTCCAGACTCAGGCAGACGAGAAGGAAAGGCCTGGTGATCTACTTCTGAAAAGTAGCCAGTGAACACCCTGGGATCACAGCACAATATTACTGTCCAGTGTTAACTCAAGAAATGAGTCCCTTGTGTTGGAAGACACTCAGAATGAGCAGTGGTCATGACAGTGAACATGAGAATATCAGCGGTCATGAACATGACACAGGACGGGCAGTGCTCTGTTCTGATTGTATGGGGGGGCGTCATGAGTCAGAACCTGCTCACAGCAGTTATTTAAGATGGCACTGACCTAATGAAGTTTAGATCAAATTTTAAATGCTACAGTTTCTTAATTATCTTAAAACCAAAAACCCAACTTTGCCTCATTGGTGTTTAGTTTTATATAAAAGACACAACACATTCTTCTTTTATGCATGTACTTGTTTGAGCAATTTTTAGTGACACATAGAACATGTCTTCATTGCCACTGTTGAGAAAATAGGAGAGATTGAGGATTAAATTCAGAGTCCAGTCTGAGAACTAATTCTTTCCCTTATTAACGAAAAGAATTTTAATATTTTAATGAACTTTTTATTGCCCCTTGAAAGTCTAGGGGTATTTATTCTAGGGGTAAACTTGAATTTGCTCAAGTCATTAAATGATAAATATAGGAACTTTGGTTTTTGTTGGCTTATGGTTTCTACTGGGCTAATTTTCAGTTTGTCAGAAAGTGCATTGAGACCTTTTACTGTCTCATTTCCCTTGAATTATTTTTCTTCTAAATATACCAGGTAATGCGAAAGATTTCTTCCATTACTGAAACACTGATATTTTATATTTTACAGTTTTAAAGGACACTTTGGAAAAACGAGGTGTGTTAGGACATTTAAAAGCAAGAATCCGCGCTGAAGTTTTCAATGCCTTAGATGATGACCGTGAGCCTCGACCACCACTGTCTCACGAAAACCTTCTAATTAATGAATTAATTCGCGAGTATTTAGAATTCAACAAATACAAATATACATCCTCAGTCCTCGTAGCAGGTAAGTGGTTTCACTGACTGCCTGAATAAAAATGTACTTCTTCATGTTCTCAGGATGCTGATCCCGTTACCAAGCAGTGTCATCTGTGTGACTCAAACATGTAAGAATTGCATGGACTCTTTCTATAGCTCCACTGAGTCCATGAAGCTTGTAATCCTGTACTCAGAACACGCAGACTCGCTCCTGTTGAGGCTTAGCGGCCCTCCATCGAGTTGGAGACGCTCTGAAGCATGATGGACAAAGACTGCCCAGCTTCCGTCCTTCTACGTGGAGCCACCAGTGGCTTTGAACCACTGGATACACACAGCCTTTAGGTTAGCAGTGCAGCTCGCCACAGCCTGCACCACCACCTATAATGCTGTACGGGGGAAATATATAACAACTACTTAAATTGAGTATTTGAAAAATATCAACGCTTCTTGACATCAGGAATGAACAATTGCTGGCTCTTATCCTTCTGGCTATGCGTATGCTTTGGAGGTGGTTTTTTTTTCTATGTCTGGAGACTAAGGTACATCTGATTCAAGCCATAATCTTTGCAATTACTTGCTATGCATCAGAGAGCTGGATAATGACTAGGGATGATAGAAAGAGAGTTGATGCCTTTGAGCTGTGGTGCTGGAGAAGAGTGTTGAATATACCATGGACTGCTAGGAGAACAAACAAATTCATTCTGGAGAGGGTGAAAGCAGATTGCTCCTTGGAGGCAAGGATTCTGAAGCTTCGTCTGACATACTTTTGACATGTTACAAGGTGGGACCAGTCCTTGGAAAGAGACAACATGCTTGGGAGGCTGGAGGGACAGCTCAGGAGAAGAAGACCCTCGATGAGATGGATTGACTCAGTGACTGGGGTAATGGGGGTAGGTGTGTCAGAGACAACAAGATTGACACAAGATAAAGCAGGATTTAGGACTGTTGTACATAGGCTTGCTATGAGTCACAGGTGACTCGACCACACCTAAGAACAACAACATGTATATATTTAAAAAACATACACATCAACACTCTGTACATATTCTTGTATACTATGTATGTATATAATGTATAAATATATATATAGGTATATATAAATATTTATAAAGTCTCATAATATGGCTTCTATGTCTAGGTTAAGGTTATATACATAATGTCTGTAAATTCACATTTAAAATTCTCCAATGACTAGAGGAACGAAAGTGGTATTGGAGGAGGAGATGAGTAGTTAAAGAAAAATGTATTTTTATCTACTGAATATTTCACTGGAGGGGGAAAAAGGACTATAATATAATATTCCCTTGGATCCAGTTATTGAGTGTTGAGAATATGGTGTGTATGTGTTTGCCATCGTTTCCATCTTTTTAAAATATCATTCCCCAAAAGGAAGGGCAAACTAGGAGGACACAGACAGTGGCTGCCTTGGGGTGGTGGTGGGAGAGGTGGGGGGTGGAGACTGGGGCTGGAGGAGCTCACCTGGAGCACCTCATCCTTGTCCTGTATTTCATTTAATTCTTTTGTTTAAGGTTTCGTTTATGCTTTAACACTGTTCTATGCTTCAAAATTGTACCTCATCAGAGAAGTTATGAAGTATGTTTTAGGAGAGAGAGTCCTTATCTGTGAAGCTAGAATTTCTCCATTGTTAATGTGTCGTCAAGTTGGAACTGACTCTTAGCTGACCCTCCTGCAGGTTTTCAGAGGCAGTTACTCACATGGGAGGAGATCGCCCATCCTTCTCCCACAGAGCAGCCTTCGCAATTGAACCACGTGCTTTTGCAATTGCAAAGCAGCTTTTTGCCATTTTCCAACCAAAATTAAGGGGATTTTTAAAAATTTATGTTGAATAGCATTAATTTATGCACAAAAAATGTATTACTTTGAAAATCATCGATCTTTATACATTTGAATCTGTTTTGGTATATGCTATCATTGTCTTTCTAAAACTTCCAAAATATGTGTACTTTGTAGGCATGGTTTTTACTAGATTATATTTTCTTTTTAGGTTAATAACAAAGACTTACTACTTTAATGAATTTCTCCACCCCCCTCCCCAGAATCTGGTCAGCCTGCAGTTCCATTAGACAGACAGTTTCTCATCCGTGAACTGAACGCCTTTGAAGAATCAAAAGATAATACAATGTAAGATTTTGTTTGTTTGTTTCTTCTAAATAAGCTTAGTAGCCTTTCTAAGATTATTAATAGTTGAAGCATGGTGACCGTCTTCTAGTAATTTCTGAGATGTGTTCCTAAATGTTTCTTAAATTTTGCCAAAGTATCCTTGAATTAGGGGAGGAGAGTGAGGGCCAACAATTGTACTTCAGAATCTGGAACCAGAGTTTCAACCGGCCGCTCTCTAGCAAGAAACTTCCTTGAATCCTTATGTTTCTGATTTCACTTTTAAAAACGATGTTCATTTTCCCCCTCCTTCTACTTTATAGTATAACTATGTTTGTTTTACTAAAAAAAAGTTTTTTTAATTGCATATCAGTTAAATTTAATTCCCCCATAATTTTTTTTAAATAAAATTTTTATCTTATTTTTACAAAGTTTACCTAGAAAGTTCTTCTACATTGTTTTTCATGCTGGATCGTCCCATCTCCTCTACCCATCCCTCCCTCTACCTATCAAATTGTGCGACCCTGTGATTACCATCCCTGCCCGTCCTCACCCCTCTGCTCCTAACCTCCCCCTCATACATGTTACTAGTTACCTTTCTATTGCTACTGTAATGGGCTTATACAGTATTTGTCCTTATGGGGCTGAGTGAGTTCACTTAGCATAATGCTCTCCCATCCCTCCTCAGTTAGGTAGTGATTTACAAAATCATTGCTCCTGTGTGCTGGGTAGTAGTCCGTCAAGTGAATATACTATAATTTCTCAATCCATTCAATTGTGGTTGGACATTTGGGCAGTTTCCATGTTCTTGCAGTGGTGAATAATGCTGCTGTGAACATTGGTGTACGGGGAGCAGTGGATCATGTGGAATTTCTGTGTTTAGCTTTTTGAGGAAACATCAAACTGCCTTCCAGATTGGTTGTACACTCTGATTATAAAATGTACAATCCCACCAATAGTGTATAAGAGTTCCTATCTTTTCATATCCTTTCCAACATTTGTTACTTGCTGTCCTCTCCATAAATTTTTGTATAAAGAAATGATCCAGGATCATTTGCTATATTTATCTTGTATTTAGTAGTAAGCCTGCAGCATTTTGTAATACAGACCATTTAGATCTGTTGCACATAGGGTCACTGTGAGTCATACAACTCGATGGCACTTGCCACAACCTCCTTAAAATTCTTGTTGTCATTTGGCCATTGTGACCCCTTAGTAGTTTTCCCATCCTCCCAGTGGTGTCCTCCATCTCTCCGTTGACTCCTTAAAGTTGCGGGCAATTACTAAGTTTTGCCCTCATCCTTTTCTAAGTACTAGAGAGCTTTCATGGTAAGAATCTGTGCTGCAATCACAAAGACGCGTAGTTCAAATCCACCAGATACTCCACGAGAGAAGGATGAACAGTCTCCTCTCGTGTGATTTACAGCCTCTGAAAACCCACTGGAGGTTCAGCGGTGGCTTGGTGGCAACTCAACAGCAAGCAACAACAGCCTTGAGTCTATAGGGATCTCTGATGGCTTAATGGTAAAGAGGTGTGCTGCCAACCCCAAGGCACACAGTTCGAATCCACCAGCTGCTCCCTAGGAGGAAGATGGGTAGTCTCCGGTGAGATCTGAAAACCCACTGGAGGGTCAGCTGTGAGTCAGTTCTGACTCGATGTACTTAACAGCAACAACTGAGCCTTTAATGAAGCCTCTGTTTTAAATCCGGGCAGATGGCTTGTGTTACAGCTTCACATTTGTACTGGCATCTTAAATTGATGAGTCCAGAAGTCAACCAAGTTATTTTCACCACCTCATAGATTCCATTTATAGCCATTCAGATCTCAGACTCCCAGTCTGCTGTCATTTTTTTCCTTGTTCTTCTTTCTTTGCTAATCACATTTTCAGTTCCATTAAACTGCCCTCTGTATTAGCTCCCCTTCATTCTCTCTGCCTGTACTATCTCCATGTGCTGTCTTTCCCAGTTTACACCTCACCCAGCCTGCCAGCCAATGGCTTTGTGAATAATAGTCATTGCTTCTGTTTAAAAATGCCTGACAACTTTCCATTGTGTACACAACGAAGTCCAGATTCCTTAACACAGTGGTTCAGGCCCCTGTCTTCCTCTCGGTCTGTATATCTGCCCCACTTGATCTCTCTCTGTGCCCTAACATCACCTAAGAAGCCCTCCACCACTGCCACCTGCATCTTATCCTTATCTGTACTACCTTTCGTCTCTATTGGCCCCATTCAGATGCTCTTTATGACTTTTCCCCTCATCCTCATCCTCCTTTTTTAAAAGGTGGAATTAACTGCATCCCACTCTTCCCCCCATTTCTTTGAGAATTAGTTTGTATTTCCATTGTACATACATTCCATTTTTCCTTGTAGTTTAATGCTTGCTCTTTTGGAGTTCCTGGGTGGTAAACCATTAACGCATCCGGCTGATAACTGACAGATTGGAGGTTTGAATCTAGAGGCACCTTGAAAGAAAGGCCTGGCATCTACTGAAAAATATGCCACTGAAAACCCTGTGGCATGCAGTTCTACTCTTCCCCACAAGGGGTCGCCATAACTCTGAATTGAGTTGCTGGCAACTATTTTTTTAAAAATATTTATTATCAGGGTGAAGTCTCTCTCAGGGAGGAGTGATAGGGAATGGCAAAGGACACAC
>NW_006399867.1:10343159-10358485 GCF_000299155.1 Elephantulus edwardii
TGGTGAAGAGATTGAGATTGTTCACAGCTTTACTTTGCTTGGCTCCACAATCAACACTCTTGGTAACAGCAGCCAGGAAATCAAAAGATGAATTGCATTGGGTAAGTCTGCTGTCAGAGACTTTTCAAAGTACTAAAGAGCAATGATGTTAGTCTGGAGACTAAGGTACACCAGATCCAGTCTTTGTAATTACTTGCTATGCATCAGCGATCTGGACAATGACTAGCAATGATAGAAGGAGAATTGATGCCTTTGAGCTTTGGTGCTGGAGAAGAGTGTTGAATATACCACGACTGCTAGGAGAACAAACAGGTTTGTCTTAGAGAGAGTCAGACCAGGCTGCTCCTTGGAGGCAAGGATTCTGAAGCTTCATCTGACATACTTTAGACATGTCCCTGGAGAGGGCTGTCATGCTTGGGAGAGTGGAGTGGAAGATCATTGATGAGATGGATTGATTCAGTGACTAGGGTAATGGGGGTAGGTGTGTCAAAGACAGTAAGATTGGCACAAGATAGAGCAGGATTTGTGGCTGTTGCACATAGAGTCGCTATGGGTCGCAAGCGACTTAATGGCACATAACAATAACAACAGGTGAAAATATAGAAAATTCAGTTTCCATTGAGCATTTCTCACTTCTTATTCCATGACATTGGTTACACTTTTCATCATGTGTTGACATACCTGTTATTTCCTTTTATTGTTCTGTTATAGCCTCCTTACCTCTCTCTACCATCTCTGCTTTGTTTTGGTAAATGTTGACCATTTGGTCTTCTGTAATTCACTATTTCAGGGAACATATCATTCACTGATGACAGTGTTTATTTTATAAGCCAGTCTATTCTTTGGATGAAAGATTACTACTGGGAATGAATTTAGTTCCAAGTTCAAAGAGTATCTTAAGAAAATAGGCATTGTCAGTTTACTCTAGTCTCTATTAGTTCAGTAAGTCTGTCTTCTTTTTTTTTTTTTTACAGAATTTTAGCTTTATTGTGTATTTTTTCTCCCTTTCTACCCTGGACCTTATATTGTGTCTTTATTAGAACAATGGGTAGTGGGAGCCAGATAACATTTAGGTCAAAAGGACTTTGGCTAGATGAATGAGGCCTTTTTGTCCCCTGGACTAGTTTCTGCTTTGAGCCTTTGATTTTCTTCAGTCCCCTTTGTTCCAGGCGAGTAGAGTGCATTCATTATATCTCAGATGGCAACTCTCAAGCTTCTAAGACCCCCACACAGCACTCATCAAACCAAGATGGTAGAATATTTTCTTTCTGAATTATTTATGCCAGTGCACCAAGTTATTCCATTTGATTATGTTAACAGACCTTCTGTGCAGGATTGTCATTCAGGATTGAACTTGACCTGTTCTGTTTTACAGTGAGTGTGGCGCCATTGCTCTGCAGTTTGTCATTCCCAGCACGGTAGACCGTCTGATTGTCTGATTCCGAATGGCCAGCACTATTTCCGCTCCCTAGTCTAGCCTGTGGATTTCAGCCCATTTCAGCTCCTTCATGTCTAGGGGGGGGGTCAATCTTTATGGAATCTGTTTCATTTTTAACAGCTTCCAATTTTTCTGGGTTCATAATTCATACGTTTCCCCTTCCAGTTACTGATGGATGGTTGCACCTGTTTCTCCTCATTTTGAGTCCTGCCACGTCAGCAAATGAAGACCCTTCATTGGCTGAAGGCTCTCCTCCATCCACCTTATTGAGGTGCAGAACCACTGGCAGGAGGCGGTTCTTTCCTAGTTGTAGTTTGTGTGCCTTTAATCAGAGGGCCTCATTTTCTGGCGCTGTATACGAGAGACAGTGGTCAGCTGAGTCTCTGTGACCCAGATGCCCTTTCACTGAGCAATCTTACGACTAGGTGTATATATATCCCGCAGAAATAAGAGCTGTGACAAGAATGTGACATTACACACACTCAGATTTACTGCAACCTTATTTAAAATAGCAAAGAACTGGAAACAGCACACGTGCCCATCAATGAATGAATGGCTAAAGAAACCGTGGTATCCATTCACACAATGGAGTATTAATGCATTGCAGTAGGACCAATTATAGTAAGATAAATCTGTTACAAAAGGGCAATTATGGCATAGACAAGTACTATAAAAAGCTAAAGAATGGTTTACCCGCAGAGAGAACCAATCTTAGAGGGTTAACAGGAATGAGAATAGAAGAGAGAAGAAAGTAAAAAGCAATCAATAGATAGATTGAGTGATTGAGTGTCTGCTGTAGTTTAGGACCAGTGGTAATAGCTTCCAGCATCACAACAACACACAAGTCACAAAGTGACAGCTAAGTGATGGTTTTCTCAAAGCTTGTTTGCTGTCCACTTGGAACCGACTCACAGCTGACCCTGCAGTGGGGTTTCAGAGGCTGTAAGTCACATGGAAGGAGACTGCCCATCTTTCTCCCTTAGAGCTGCAAATAGATTCAAACCACTTGCCTCTGGGTTGGCAATGCAGTTCCCTGCATAGCAGGCCGTCAGAACTTCCAAAGTGTTGATTGGGTATTGGGAAGTGTTATACTGGTTTTTGGTGTTCAGAAGTTGAATTGGTATTAATTGGTTGAAATTCTATTTCTATTTAAAATGAGATTTAGGCTGTTAACATGTTTTCTCTAATCTTGATGGCTGGAGAAGAGACTGAAACTGTTAACAACTTCATCTTACTTGGATCCACAGTTAACACCTTTGGAAATAAGGAGACACGTTGTACTGGGAAAATCTGCAGTTAGGGATCTCTCTAAATTATTGAATAATGATGTCAGTTTGAGGACTAAGGTGCGTCTGATTCAGGCCATGGTCTTTCTGATCACTTACTATATATATCTGAGAGCTGGACAGTGAATAAGTATGATAGAAGAATTGATGCCTTTGTGCTCTGGTGTTGGAGAAGAATCCTAAACATCACACGGACGGCCAAAAGAATGTGGAGAGGGTGCAGCCAGAGTGTTCTTTGGAGACAAGAATGATGAGGCTTCCCCTTATATACTTTGAACATGTTCTAAGAGAGGCTACTCCTTGAAGAGGGACAAGATACTGGGAAGGGTGGAGGGTCGGCGGAGGAGGGGAAGATTGAGAAGAAGGTAGATTGACACGGTGACTGCCACAGTTGGCTCTGGTGTGTCAGTAAGGGTGAAGATGACCCAGGATAGAACAGGGTTCAGATCTCTTGTTCATAGAGTCACTGTGAGTCATACTCAGTTGATGGCACCCAACAACAACATGCTTTCTCAGGGATTTTTGAAATGCCAGGATTAAATGGTACTCTTAAAAGAACATGAGCAGATCTTACAATTTGTATAATAATCATATACTAGTGAATGATTTAGCCATTTTGAATGTCTTTTAAAGAACACATATTTTAAAGAGGCTATCTTTAAAGAACAAATAATTTATTTCAGTCTTTTCCTGTTTATATAGATTTCCTTGATCTTTCTTTTTCCCCCCTGCTGTAGACCTCTCTTATACGGAATCCTAGCTCATTTCTTACATGGGCCTAAGGATGGGGTCCAGAATGCACTTCTGAAAGGGTCTTCACTTCCTGGTTCGAGCTCAAATTTTGGAAGAAAACCTAGTACAAGAAAAATAGGTATGAGCTTTCTAATATTTATCTCATAAACTGTCAGTAAGATTTGCTTTTATGTTTTTCTGTTTGGAGTATATTTTCTTGAGCTTTTGAATTTTTTTCCCTGTTTTTCAATGCCATTTATACCCAATATAGTTGGGTGTATAGTTGGTCTTGCCTTAATTATCCTCCAGAAAGCCAAAATATGTTATGAAAGAGAATCTTGGAGGCCTGCAGAGAGTACCCAGTAGAGGATTGTTGTTGTTGTTGTTTAATGCCGTCGAGTCGTAGACGACTCGTAGCGACCCTATGAACGAACAGCCTGAGCACTGTTCGTACACAGAGTTTCCGGAGGCAAGCCATTTTGGAAGTGGATGCCGCTCCTGCTTCCAGGCTTGATTACTGTGGATATATTCTTAGATTGAAAACCTTTAGTCTTCCCATATACCTGTAGGTTCTGGGCAACTTTGACTTCCAGCGTACTGAATAAATAACATTTTAACAGGTCCTCTTTTCAGTTCCCTCTGAGAGTAGCTAATCATTCCTTTACTGTTGTACTTTCTGTGTTCTTAAGTTTTTGCTTTTACATGTTGTCCAACTTTAAGATGCATAGGAAGTAACTGCAAAAAACTCTAGCTTGGAACAGATACACTTGAAACTGACATCATTGCTCTTCAGCACTTTGGAGAGGTCCCTGACTGCAGGCTTTCCCAATGCAGCATATCTTTTGCTGGGACAAAGGTTGTTGATTGTAGATTCAAGTCAGATGAAAAGGCACATAACAACAATATGTTGTCACACTGCTTCTTGTAACAGTAAATAGAAATACCTCTCCTCTGTGAATGTGTAGCAATCAAGATGTCTATAATTGCTATAGCAAAGCGTTTACATGTTCAAATCTAACAGGTACTATCTACTTACCCTTTAAAAAGGCTTCATCAGTTTTTATGCTTGCTTAGACTATATGACACTGTGTGCTTCACTATTCAGTTGGCAGGCATACTTACTGTATACACATTAACACTTTCCAAAGCAACAAGGAACCTTCAGCATTAGCAGTTCTTGAGGAAGACCTTTTCTGGTTTGTAATCTTTTTATAGGGAGCTCTGGCGGCCTCTTGGCAAGAAACTGTGCAGCAATCCCGAAGGCACGTGGTTTGAATCCACCAGCTGCTCCAGGGAAAAGGATGGGCAGTCTCGTCCCGTGCAATTTACTGCCTCTGAAAACCTGCTGTAGGGTCAGCAATGGGTCAGTTCCAACTCCACAATATACAACAATGTCAGTCCTTTTTATAGTCAGTCTCCTTTATATTTGCGGCTAATGACTAGATAAGGAGAAGTATAGGTAACAGGGCATTTTTTAATTGAGTTCTGTCCTACTCCTAAGATGTGAGATGAAGTTCATAGGTGAGGCATTGATAGCCTGACAGCACAGTGTGAGAGAGAGAGAAAGTGCAAATGTGCATTAGTTCCTTTGTAACCATTCTGAACTAATGGGAGGAACAATGATTAGTGCACATTATTTTTCTTGATCATTTACTTTGCAAAGAAAATGTTCTGTCAAATCCAGTTTAGGAAATGATTTGATAAGAAAACAAAACAAAACACTTTGTTGGCCCAGCCACGGCTTCTCTGCGATTTCTTGAGTTAGTAAACGGTTGTATCATGTTCCCCTCCCACACACTTGGGCTTTCCCAGCTCTGGCCTCCTGTCCGCAGGTCTTGTGAGTCTTACTCAACAGCAGTGGAAAGATTCTGAGCATGTTACGCTAATGTTTAGATTCCACCTTATCTCCCCAGACGCTTATCCAGCTCGAAATGGAAAACACGGAAATGGAATTCTCTACTACTTGAAAATAAGCCTAAGGTGAAACTATAGCTCATCAACCTTTTCAGGGTACTTTAAAAACCAAAAGAAAAACAACAACAAAACAGTAGAGTGTTCATGTGGATAAAGTCACATTTGAAACAATAACTGGTTTGTTAGTGAAACTTGTAATCCTGCTTTGCAATATTGAAGGCAAAATAATTTTTGCTATAAATAAAAGACTGGCTGGTTATTTTACAATAAAAATTATCAGCTCAACTTCAAGTACATGAACAACACTTTTTAAAAATAATAATGGATTGTGAGAAAATCTAACATGTATTATATATAATACAATATAATGTAAGGGAACTGTTCATTTTTAATTTCTTCAAATTTTGAAATAGAATTTTAAATTTATTTGAATTGAATTATTTCTTTTGAAATGTTAATTTTGAGTTTTTAGAAAACCTAACAATGTTTCAAAGAAATTGTTTGTTTTTGTCTGTTCAGCAAGATTGCCTCAAATGAATGAAGATAGATTTTCATCTATTATCCAGTCTTATAAAATCGTACAAGCAGTCCCTGACTTAGTATGTTTAACAAACAGCATTTATGATGGTGCGTTTTACATCCTTTCAGCAATATCTACTGTGGAGTGTTACAGCACATCAGTTACATTGTTAAGCTCCTTAGTTAGCCACTGCCGGCTGACTCATAGCTGACCCTCCAGTGGGTTTTCAGAAGCAGTATTCTCCTTTCTCCCACAGAGCAGCAGGTGGATTTGAACCACGAGCCTTTAGGTTTGCAGCACAACTCCTCACGCCTAAGCCACCAGAGCGCCCCAGTTAACAATATAGCAGGCAATAATGAAAAGTTTTTAAGAAGAAGAGAGAATTCAGCTTAAATGAGAACCAACTTAGAACATAGTCATCAAAATGGGGTTGGGAACTATACCTGTACTAGCAGTTAAAATAACCAGCTGCTGAGGACTATAGAAAATATAGTTTAAAAAATTAATGGAGGCAAGTGAGAAGCATTGTCCTTTTTTTTTTTTTTTTTTTTTTTACTTGTTGTATGCCATCAAATCAGATTCAACGGACACATGAGGTGATGGCCTCTCCTTCTTCTTCAGCAGAGCATCTGGTGGATTTGAACCTTGTACTTTCGGGATTTCAGTGCAGCTTCTTGCCACTAGGCCACCAGACCTCCTTTTTTCTTTTTTTTTTAAGCATTGTCTTCTAAAGTTGGCAAATCTTGTGTGTGCTTATGGCGCTAAAATGGCCTTTTACCCCTTTTCCTTAACAGCGTGGCTAAGTTTACCTTCTTTTCCCCTTTTAGCAAAATTTCCCTTAAAAAAAGTTTGTTCTCTCAGTTAAAAAAGTATCTGTGAAACCTTGGGGGGTTCAAGTTTTCAGAGCGCCTGGAGCCTTGACCTTGTGTTTGCCAGAGCACAGTATGTGGGCACCGGCTTCGGGCCTCACCCGGTCCACCTGGAGCTTAATCATCTGTGGTTTTGGCTAAAGAACATATTCTACATTTTCTTGGATCGTTTGGGTTTGGTGGGAAGATATAAACAGCTTTGGTTTCCTTTTTTTGCCACAAGAGAATACTGCTGGGAAATATATCTATTTGAAGGAAAAGTTTTCTTTTGTTTTGCCTAAGTTGATGAGCTTTGACATCTCTCACAAAACTGAATGAGTATTACATATGTAAGATCTTATCTACACAGGTTTGATTACAGAAACTAAGAAAGTATTCTCTAAATAAAGGAAAAAAACAGAGCGCCTGTGCTTTTTGGGGAGTTCCATTTCTTAACTATGACATGAGGCGTTTACCACCACTTGTACACGGCTTCCTCAAGGAGTATATTTTATGTAAATAAATGCTTAGAGCGAATCCTAGGGTTCTAAGCATTTTTATTTCTTAGTTTTTAAAATTGTGCTTTTCCTATTGCCCTATGCCACGTACAGGGCTCACACAGTGGAAAAATCTAGCATCCTACAGTGTCTGTGCATACACTGGCTTGCTTGCCAACTGGACTTGAGATGAATACTAACAATCCTTTCTGTTCATTTCAGATGATCACGTTGGGAATAGGGAGGACGCAGGCAGCGCTGTGGAAGATCTTCACGTCCCTCCAGCAGTGCAGAGATGACACCTGCATTCAGGGCATCTTCCATCTTAAGTAACTTATTTATTGTCCCAGTGTTACTAAAATATCCCACTAATATGTGCATTTTGCAGAAATTTGAGTTTCTGCAAAAGACTTAGCCTTTGATGGTTTTCCTGAACTTGTTAATAAAAGCACAGTGTCATTTAGCTTACTGAATTTGACCTGATATAAAATGTGGAGTTTTTTTGAAGATGTCTTCTAAAGCTCCCTATCAATAGCAATAACAAATTTGTGGAAAATGAAAGGGCTTTATCATAACCTCTACATTCTGAAAAAGAAGTGCAGGTCTACACGCTCTGAATTTCCTTCCTTAGCTAAAAGGAGGTGGGTTTATGGGAAAAGTCAGGGTTTTGAGTTTTGTTTTTTTAAAAAAAAATACTTAAAAGAATACTAAACAATGTAATTCATGTAACGTTTTCTCTTTTTTAATAGCTATTTTTCATGTAACCATTTACAATTAGGGTAAATGTCTGAAATACTATCTCAAGTTTAGGTTTTTAAACTTATTAACAATGTGCTTTTTCTTTCCTGAGTCCATTTTTTCTTTTACTGGAAAATTTAATTAAAATGTAGAGGGGGAAACAATTATTTCCTTTTGCTGTAAGTAAAACAAAGAGTTGATTTTATTGTCTGAAGAATGTGCACGGAGCATGAAGAGACAGGCTTTGGGGAAATACCAAAAAGCACCTTTTCAGAGATGTCATTGTTTAACCTTGTTTGCCATTCAGTTGTATAATAGTGAGTTGAGTTATGAAAGGTCATCCCTATTTATTTGATTTCTTATTAAGCATTACTTCTATTCTCAGACTAGGACAATTGTCAGAGCTCTCCCAGTGCGCTCTCTAAACTACTATAGTGATATTTATGAAGGAAGGGTTTTTAAATAATATTGAGTCTGCAGAAAACATCTTTTACAGTACATGTTGTTGTGTACCGTAGAGTTAGAACTGACCCATAGCTGACCCTCGGTGGGTTTTCAGAGGCAGTTAATCACACAGAGGGAGATTACCCATCCTTCTCCAGCGGAGCAGCTGATGGCCTCGAACTACATGCCTTTGAGATTGCAGTGCAGCTCCCTACCACTAGGCCACCAAAGCTCTTTATAGTACATAGCGCCTGATTATAGACCCGTGTACAATGGCACCAGTTAGCACAAATGTTTACCTCAGGGAAGAATGATAAGGGTTATAGTAGGTAAAATTGACAGTCTTCATGGTGTCGATTCTCTGCAGTCTTTAACAATTCCTCAAAGCAGGTAACCTAGTGGCCAGAAGCAGGCAGTTGGAATCCACCAAGCGACTGCTTCTTGGGAGATAGAGGTGCAGTCTCCTCCATGCAGTTCACAGCCTCCAAACACCTGCTGGAGGATCAGCTATGAGTCGGCTCCAATTCTACAGTAGTGAGTTGCATTAAATCCCCGTTAGCCACACTTTACCAATTTTGAGATGTCCTGTTGGTGGATTAAATCATGTACACACACATGAAATTGTTTTAAGGGCCCATTTCTGTTTTTCAATGAAATAATGTAATACTTGATTAAGATAACGACTGTCATTCTATTATCTGTGGGACTAGAAATACTCGAATTCTTCCTAGAGGGTTCAGTTTACATTCAAGGATGTTGGCGATGGACACTGAGTTTACCTCAGGGATTGCATTTATGTGAGGCTAGATTAGGAGAAAGAAAATGCTGGAGTTTATAGTTACTGACGTAAAGTCATTAAAATAGAAGCTAAATGGAACTTGCCACATGTAGGCCATAGTCCTTTTGTTAAGTATTATTCTGTAACTTATTTGTACCTGGGCAACTTTTATACTTTAAATATATCATTTAATTAAAAAAAAAACCAACCAAAAAACCCTTTGTGTTGAGGGTGTTTTGTTCTGTCGTCAGGAGGGGTACACCAAAGCCACAGAACAATTGGAGTGTTTTTCCATGTCTCCTTTGGTAATCCCCAGCAGCTGAAGGTGGAGTGTGTGGAATAGAAGATTGAAGGAAAAGAGCTTTTCCTGACTTACGTGTATTGGGCAGCCAGTCACTTTGATAAGATGACATTGGTGGAAGTTGGTGATGAGGGCATTATCCTAATCTAGGCCTCTTGGTTGGTGAGAGCGGGATGGGCGCCTCTCATTGGAGCCAATGAGAGACTGGGACAGAAGCTGGGGCTTTTTTTAAAAGTCATTCGACTTGTGGAAGGGCCAGTTCTCTTGTGCCATGAAAGATGGCTCTGGCCTCTTGGTAGGTGGTAAGAGCGAGCTGGGAGCTATGAGTCGCCTATGACTCAATGGCAATTAACAACAACAACATAGAGCTCAGTGGGCCTAGTAAACAGAAAGTGATGCTATCAAACCAAAGGTAGGTATTTTAGTCTGTGGCACTCAGGCCTGATTTTAATTGTTTTTTGTGAAACATTCTTCTAAACAGTATAGCACTGGTCTGTCCATTTGCTGTACAGAGGTAACTCATGGTTGCTGTGATGCTGAATACTATGACACTGATGTGCCAAATGTGATAATGGTTACCCATGGTGGACAGTGTTTGGTGGAGCTTCCTGATTAAAACAAGCTTGGAAGCAAGAGTGGCATCCACTTCCAAAATAGCTTGCCTCTGAAAACTCTATGAACATGGAGAAATGACAAAAGTTATACAAGTGTTCAGGTCTTTTGTTTATAGGATCACTATGAATTGTCTATAACTTGATGACACTTAACAACAACAACAGGAGTCATATGTGGTTTGAAAAAAATTTTATATTTGAAAAAGATCTATTTTCAGAATACTAACTCTGGAATTTGTATGATTATCCAAAAAGATGAGATTCAAGTTTGTTTGAAATTGAGAAAAGAGCTTCAGAGGTAGCTCTGGTGGCTTAGTGGTAAGGAATTGCACTACCATTGCCCAGGGTATGCGGTTCAAAACCACCAGTTGCTCTACAGGAGAGATACGGGCAGTCTCCTTGCATGTGATTTACTTCTTCCAAAAAACCTGCTGGTGAGTCAGCGAGGAGTTTGTTCCAACTCTGGGGTGCACAACAACAACAAAGGTAATAATTGCAGAAAGTCAAGAAATCAAGGGACTTGAAAGCAGCATATTCCAGAGTATTCCAGTGGTCATGCTGCACTTTCCCAGTGACCCCATGCCCATCAGCGGATGATTGGAGAAACAAAGTATGGTACACACACTATGGAGCACTACTCAGCCAGGAGAAGAGAAGTCTTGACACGTCCGACTGTGTGGATGGAATTAGAAAACACTATGCTGAGTGGCACTGCTACTCAGGAATCTTATTTCATTTCTATGAGATAACATGAATCAGCAAATGAGTAGAAATCACATTTCTTAGTGATTACCAAGGACAAGAGGGAAGGGTGAGTCTTTGTTTAGGAAGTGAATTTCTGTTCATGGTGATGGGAATTTGGTGGTGATTGTGGGTTGGATGATTGTAATTACATTGTTATGTGCTTTTGACTCACTTGTGACTCACAGCGACCCTACGTACAACAGCTCTGAACTCTATGTACAACAGCTCTGAGCCCTGCTGTATCTTGAGCCAATTTCACTGTCTCTGACACACCAACCCTAGTCACTCAGTCATCTTATCTCATCCAGGGTCTTCCTCTCTTGCACTGTCCCTTACCCTTCCCAAGCATGATATCCTTACATTGTTTGGTATGATTAATGTAATTGATAACACTGAATTATATACCTGAAAAACATTGACTTGGCAAAAATATATATAGTGTTTTCACAACAATAAAAGTTGAGAAGGCTAGCAATTTCTAGCCTCAGTTTAATAGATGTTGGACTAAAATGTTTAAAATGCTCAAAGAGAAAACGTGTTCATGGGGAAAAAAATAGAAGTGGAGAGAATCAACTGATTCTCATAGAAAAAGGTTTTGTGTGTTTTTTTCCAAAGAATTTTGTTTATTATTCTGCTTGTTGTTGTTGTTATGTGCCATCGAGTCTCTTGCAACTCATAGCGACCCTATGTACAGCAGGCCTGAAACCTGCTCTATCCTGTGTCAACTTTACTGTCTCAAACACACCTACCCTCTTTACCCCAGTCACTGTATCTCTTTCTCCATTCCTCCACCCTTCCAAGCATGACATCCCTCTCCAAGGACCGGCCCCTCCTTGCAGCATGTCCAAAGTATGTCAGATAAAGCCTTGGAATCCTTGCCTCCAAGGAGCAGCCTGGCCTCACTCTCTCTAGGACGAATCTGTTTGTTCTCCTAGCAGTCCATGGTCTATTCAGAACTCTTCTCCAGCACCACAGCTCAAAGGCATCAAATTCTCTATCACCCCTTGTCATTGTCCAGCTCTCTGACACATAGTAAGCAACTGTGAAGACTACAGCCTGGATCACATACCACCTTTGTCTCTAGACTGACGTTTTAGAGTTTCACAAAATAGTGACAATTGGAAATGAAGAGAGACTTAGGGAAAATGGAAAGAAAATTGAAACCACTAGAAAACTAAAAAGTATAAACTTTTTTTAAAAAAGAACAACACCCTAAAGCGTCATCTCTCATACTGTGGATATGTTGCTAGGAGAGGGTATTTCTTGGAAAGGGTCATCATGCTTGGAAAGATGAGGAGGATCAGCAAAAGAGAAGAAGACTCTCAATTAGATGGATTGGCACAGTGACTTCAGCAGTGGCCTCCAGTGCATCAGAGATGCTGAGGACGGCACAGGATAGCACAGGGTGCAGGTCTGTTCTTAGGGTCGCTATGAGTTGCATTCGACTCAGCGCCACCTACCAAGCGGTAATAGAGGTGACGGTTGAAGATGACAGATGTAAAGCTTTGCATCTCTGTTGGCATAGTACTAAGTAGTTCACAGTTAATGGAAGAACACATCTGTGTAGGACCTGTCCCTGTAAAATCTGATAGTTTAAAAACCAAGCATATGTAAAGGATTGTGAGAATATGCCTCTCAAACACTTGGGTCTTTGCATTAATTGTTTTTGCAACAGCCCTGCCACAACAACCATGTGGTTTTCCTTACTTATTAAAAAAGAAAAAAAAAAAGAGTGAGGTAAAACACTTTGAGAAACCTGGGATCCTTCCTGAGAGAGAGGTAAGCATTGCCATGACACCAAGATAGAAATTGGGGGATAAAGAAAAAAGCATTGCATGACTTACATCAGGAGAAGCACTGGCCCAAGAAAGGGCTTTTGTGCCATAGAGTTGGAGCTGAGCCTTGTGGGCAGGAATCAAACTAACCCCAAAACCCATTGCCATCGAGCTGTTTACAACCCTGGGGTGATCCTAATTGCCCGCTGTGTGTTCCAAGGCTGTATATCTATCTCTCCAGATGCAGACTGTCACGTCTTTTTCTCATGAAGCAGTTGTTGCACTGCAGCTGCCCCCCTTGTCCAGCAGAACATCTGGTGGATTTGAACTGTGTGCCTCTGGGATTGCAGTGCAGCTTCTTGCCACTAGGCCACCAGAGCTCCCAAGCTGCTCCTTTTTTGATTGGCAGACACGCTCTTAACCACTGTGCCACCAGGACTCCTTAGAGCCAGGAATGATGTCCCTTTATTCAGACAGAGGAGATTCTTAGGCAGATCCCAGATCAGATGCACTTACACACTGATAGACACTTTTAATGATTGATTCCTCTAGCATCTAATCTTTGATATTACTAAAAATTGGAAGATAGCACACTTTGAGGGTCTTCGAATTTGGTAGAAGCAACAAAGCTGCTTGGCCCAAAGACAATCTTAACAGAAATTTCCCCTTTGCTGCCTTAATTCATGGAGTTCTTGGAAACTCCCATTCCCTAGCACTTCATGGAAAAGAAATGCCAAGGGAAATGACCTGTTGTCACTGAAAAGGAAGATTTTATTTAAAATAACCCTTTTTTCCTCAATCTGAAAACAAGCAGCTTTTTTAAGGCATGTGAACAAAACTGGAGGCATCTAACTGAATTGGCCCAACAATGCCATTCTGAGGATCCAAGAGTCGGCACTGCATGCATTGAACAAATGCTTTTTGAGTGCCTGTTGCATGTACATATAATCCCTGGGTACTTGTAGAGAGGACCAGGAGAATACTGGGTGTTTTCCCATTAAGACTTTCATTTGTGTTGACATATGGTGTAAAAGTAATGTGTGCTGTTTTATCTTTGAGTCGGAACTAACCCATAGTAGACCCTCCTGTGTGTTTTCAGAGACAGTTAATCACATGAGAGGAGATTGCAGGTCCTTCTCCTGCGGAGAACAACGTGCCTTCAGGATTGTAGTGCAGCTTCTTGCCGCTAGGCCACCAAAGCTCCAGTGAAGTAAATCAGTAGAATTTGAGTAGACTCTGCCCTGCTTTGCCGGTCCTTGAGAAAACAGGCTCAGGGCAGTTCACCAACAAAGCAGAGAATGGCTGCTGGTCCTTAGCTGGTCTCCAAATGTCCGACTCTTCATCCAATTATATGGACTCTCTTCTACAGACGGGGCTTGGGTTACCTGCTCTACCACTAGTTAGCTCGCTTTGCCACTTTGGCTAACTCACTCAATTTTGGAAAAGTAGAATTAAACCTAAAACAAGAGGGTTAAAAAGGATTATTACCATTATAGAAGAAACTATTATCATGGTGGTGGTAGTTGTTGTTGTTGTTAAGTGCTGTTGAGTCAACTATGAAAAATAGGGATGCTAAAGAAACCAACCCATGGACCAAAAGTGGTATCTCATAGAGACTTGTGATCACATGACAGGAATGTAAGGTGTATGATTAACTCAACCTTCAGGTTGTTCTAAGACATTATGAATTATATGCAAACTCATCTATATTCCCCTATTCACTAATTCACTCACTCATTCACCTATTTGTTGGTTTTTATTTAAGCCTCTTGTTTAAAGTCAACAAAACCTCAGGCAGGGCCTTTGTATTTAAAAGTCAGTTGTTATTTTATTTTGGAGGAACATTCTTCTAAGTGGTTACAACACTCTTCTGTCAATTTGCAGTTAAGGTAACATTGGATTGCTGTGATGCTGAACCTTGTACCATTGGGGTGTCAAATGCCTTATCGGTTACCCTTGGTGAACAGTGCTTGGTGGAGCTCCCCAAGTTTAAGATAGGTTTTGAAGCAGGAATGGCTTCCACTTCCTAAACAACGTGCCCCTGGAAATTCTATGAATTTTGATAAATGAGTATAGTTCTAGAAAGGCTTTGGGTCTTTTGTTCATAAGGTCATTATGAGTCATGCTTGACTTGACAGCAATCAACAACAAATCTGAACCCTGCCCTGTCCTGGGCCTTCCTCATCATCGCTGACATACTTGAGCTCACCATTGCAGTCACTTAATTGAGGGTCTTCTCATCCACTGAGCTTGCCAGGCATGCCAGCCCTTTCCAAGGCCTGACCTGTGCTAACATCATGCCCAGAGTAATATACCCAAAATGGCCAAATTCTTCTCATGAGAGAACAAAAAACAAAAGTTGCTGTCGAGTTGATTCCAATTTATTGCTTCATGCTTTAGAGCAGAGCTGAACTCTGTAGGATTTCCTTGATGCTAATCTTTATAGAAAGACCAAGATGCTGTTGTCCAAATAGAGAACAAGGGAACAATGTGTGGCTTAAAATCAGGAACGGTGTGTGTCAGGATTGTATCCTTTCTCCATATCTAGTCAATCTATGCGGAGCAAATAATTCTAGATGCTGGGCTGTATGAAGAAGAATGTGGCATCAGTACTGGAGGAAGACTCATCATCAACCTGTGTTATGCAGATGACACAACCCTTCTTGCAGAAAGTGAAGAGAACTTGAAACGCTGCAA
>NW_006399867.1:10361575-10364161 GCF_000299155.1 Elephantulus edwardii
GAGAGGGACATCATGCTTGGGAGGGTGGAGGGATGGCGCAGGAGAGGAAGGCCCTCTATGAGGTGGATTGATTCAGTGACTGGGATAATTGGGATGGGAATGTCAGAGACAGTGTGATTGGCACAGGACAGAGCGGAGTTTAGGGCTGTTGTACATAGGGTGGCTATGAGTCGCAGGCAACTCGACGGCACATAACAACAAACATATTATTAATGATATATTAATAATAATATTGAATATATATACTATATGAAACCTATGCTTGGACCAGGAAGCAGTCATTAGAACAGAGCAAGGAAATACTGCATGGTTCAAAATTGGGAACGGTGTGTATGCCAGGGATATGTCCTATCTCCATACCTTTTCAATCTATATGCAGATCTGATTATCCAGGAGGCTGGGCTCTATGAGGAGAAATGTGGTATTAGGAATGGAGGAAGATTCATCAACAGTCTGCATTATGCAGATGACACAACCCTGCTTGCTGAAACTGAAGAGGACCTGAAGCACTTGCTGCAGAAGATCAAGGAATGCAGCCTTCAATTCTCACCACTGGGCCAATTGGAAGTATCATGATAGATGGTGAAGAGGTTGAGATTGTTCACAACTTTAGTTTGCTTGACTCCACAATCAACACTCTTAGCACCAGCAGCCAGGAAATTAAAAGATGTATTGTGATGGAAACTATGTTGTTAGAGATCTCTCCAAAGTACTGAAGAGCAATGATGTCACTCTGGAGACTAAGGTGTGCCTGATACAGGCCATGGTCTTTGCCATCCCTTGCTATACATCAGATAGCTGGACAATGACTAGGGATGATAGAAGAAAAATTGATGCCTTTGAGCTGTGGGTGTTGGAGAAGAGTATTGAAAATACACCATGGACTGCTAAGAAAATGACAGAATTGTCCTAGAGAGGGTTAAACCAGGCTGCTCCTTGGAGGAAAGGATTCTGAAGGCCATGCCTTTCTGGCAGCTTGAATCTCCCAGTGGCTCCTCAGGAGAAAGATGGGCAATCTCCTCCACAGTGATTGCTATGGAAACCCAGTTGATTCTGACTTGACAGGAAGGAGGTGTTGTTGGATCTTTAGTGAATAGTTTGCCAGGACGTTATCCCACGGCACCATTGGGTGAGTTAAGCTTCACTGCCTCAGCCAATTTTCCTATCCATGATGCAGTCAAATTAAGTGTTGCAAACCCTCCACCTAGAAATGACTTACCATAAAGCTTTCTCTTCTAAAAGTCGCTAATATATTCTCTAAAACGACGCTAATGCATCGGGTGAAAACGCCGGTTCTCACCTTGAGGCTGCCGAGTTAGCTCCCTGAGAGTCTGCTCTGGGTTCTCTCTAGGAGGAGAAGACGTCCCCTCCTCCAGGATTTCTGCACTCCGCAGCATTTCCGTACTGAGGCAGGGACAATTTCCACTCCTTTTACAGTGCCGACGTTAAAAAGGCACGTGGGAAAGCAGCCCATTCATCATATTCCAAAGAGGGTTATCCCTAACCTCCGCTGAATGCTGCCTGATTTCTCCTCTCTGAGTTAGGCCCTCTGGGGGTGGGGCTGACCCAGGGCTGAATACCAGGTGAACACAATGTTGACAATCTGGAGAGAGGGCAGAGAGCCTGCAGGTAAATACTGGGCAGGTCAGGCTTCCACTTACCCATTATGTCCAGGGTCTCCTGCAACTCTGGGTGTGTGTGTTCATGTTTGCACAAAGTTAACAGCATCATAAAGGGAGCTCTGATGGCCTGATGGGAAAGATGTTAGGCTGCCAACCCAAAGGCAAATGGTTTGAATCCAGCAGACATCCCACAGGGTCCAGATGGACAGTATCTTCCCTAGCGATTTAGAGCCCCTGGAACATCCACTAGAGGGTCAGCTATGAGTGCTAACTCAACAGCACATAACATGCTGCAGAGCCCTCTGCCCACTCACAGGACTTAGCTCAAGGACCGCTTACTCAAAGTCTAAAGCGTGATGAGTGAGGGGAAACAGGAACAGAGACATGATGCTGGCCATCTCCAACTAGAAAAGGACCCTGGCAGAGAGAGATTCAAGCATCTGTCCCCAGAATCCCGCCCTTAAACCCGGGGGTCCTGTTTGTGGCCCTTCTGGAAGTCAATCAGGACTCAGGCAATGGCTTCAGTCTCAGCATCCATCAGAGACCGCCCCAGTGAGAGCTTCATTCCTTCCCACACCTGCAAAACGGGAGCGTTAATCCTTGGCCCTCCCTCCCCTCACCTGCTTGTAGCGGAGAAGATGGGGCACGTGCCAAGCGCAGAACCTGGCAAGGGTCTCCTAACTCTCCACTCCCTCTCCTCAGACATTCTGGCTTGAAGCAGCTGGGACCCACGTGGGACTCCGGGAGTTAAGCTGAGGGGTTCCCTACCCACCCCGCCAGGCGGCTGCAGCAGGCCCCCAGATGAGGGGTCCCCTCCCCCGCGCCCCAGCGCGTCCGAGGCCGCTCGGCACCATATTTAGTCAGGGGGAGCGGGCAGCCCGCGGCTGGTATGCGGCGCTGGGAATTCCTGCAGGAAGGAGCCCGAGTCTGCCCTTTTTGGGATATCTCCCGCCCAGCACCCCTC
>NW_006399867.1:10364280-10398412 GCF_000299155.1 Elephantulus edwardii
CCCCGGCCTGGCGCGGGGCCAGCCCACCGCCTCGACTGCCTTTTATGGCCTGTGTGTGCGTGCGTGTGACAGCGATGGGGAGAAGATGGGAGCCAGGAGGGAGAGGGAGGCTGGGATCCCCAGCCTGGGACAGGGCGAGAGACAGTGGGAAAGACAGGGAGATGGAGGGAGACACGTGGGGGAGACAGAGATACAGAGAGAGGAGGCAGGGACCCAGAGACAGAGAACAGTGGGGAGACAGCGTTATTGTTGTTGTTAGGTGCCGTCGAGTCCTCATGAACAGGGAATTTGAGCCCCTATTACCCTGCGCCGTCCTCACACCTCCTGACACAGAAGAGTTCATTGCAGCAGTCACCGCATCAATCCACCGGGTCGAGGGGCTTCCTCTCCCGACCTTCCACCCTTCCAAGCATCATGGCCCCTATAGCGATAGGAATGGGCAATCAGGAGGGAGGAAGAGAGAGAGAGAGTGGCACAGATTGGGACTGGCACAGGGGAATAAAGTGGAATGAGAGGAAGACAGAGAAGGAAAGTGGGGATATTTCTCTCCCCACGCCCCTCATCCGTAGGTACTCCTGTGGATTGGAGCTGGGGACCAGTTGAAGCAAACCTGTAGGCGTCAGGAGCTCCCCCACATTCTCTTTGGATCCTGACAGGCACCAGTTGCAATTCACACGTTTGTCACCCCACCCCATCTCGTAGCTGCAAGGCTTGGAGGTTCAAGGAGAGGAAACGGCTTGGCCCGGGGCGGGGCAGCCTGCTGGGGGCTTGAAGGCACAGCGGGGGTTTTGTCTGTTAGTCCTGGTGTGAGTGGGTGGGTGGGGCTGGCTAGGGCGAGTGGAGAAAAGGAAAAACCTCCCCTCCCCGCACAATTCCCAGCAATCGAGGCCTCCTGCTCTGCCCTTTGCAAAGTTCACAAAATCCCCTTTCTGTAGACCATGCGCGCAGCTTGGGAAGCGGAGGAGCGGATGTTAGTTTCAAACCCACCACGTCCTCCCCATCCTTCTCCATCCCCGGGCGAGGTGAGGAAGAGGTTAAAGCCAGCGAGGCTGGAAGGACAGAAAAGAAATTCTCAAACATCCGGCTTTCTTTCTCTAGGGGCCTGGAGACCCAGTGCCTTTCCCGGGTCTGGGGTGGGACGCGCGCTCCGAGAGGCCCCAGGTGCCTGGGCTTTGGTGCCCCCTAGGCCCTGGGCAAAGGCGCGGAGCGGGCCTGCAGGGGGCGCTGTGGCGCAGCACCCGCCCGGTCCGCCCCCGCCGGGCCTCCCCTTTCCCACCCGCGGGCAGCTCCCCGGCTATATAGAGAGGCGTCCCCGCCAGCCCCGAGAATCGGACGCCCCAGCCTGGGAGGTGCGCCGGCTCTGAGCTCCCCACCGCTTCCTCGCCGCTCTTCCCCCAGTTAGAGATCTGTAAGTAGTGGTGGTCCTGGGAGAGCAGGTGTGTGTGTTTATTGGGGAGGCGGGAAGGTTGAAGACCCTAACAGCAGCTGGGGCAGGGGTGTGCAAAGAGGGGGGTCACTTTCTTCATCTCTCAGTGCCCCATCACCCCATTCTCCCCTAGCAACCAGTATCAACATGGGGGTGCTTGTTACACTGATGCGGTGTCCAACTTCATTGGAATTAAACATTTCCAGAAAAAGACTTTTAGCTTGGTTTTGGTGCAGTTAAGAAGTCTTTTTAAGGAGGTAAATCTAAACGTCACAGCTGCTCCCTTAAAAATCAGAGCCAGGAGGGGCAATCTCCTCCTGTACCTGTCAGATCCGATTTGACGCTACACACACAAAAATAACAAAGTAAAATTTAAAAAAATCACAACCAGGAAGAGAGCCCCGGTGGCGTGATGCGTACGATATAGAGCTGCTGCCTAAATGGTTGCCTGTTCGAATCCACAGAGAGAAAAATGGACAGTACCTATAAAAATTGGCAATTTCGTAAACATGATAGAGGGTCCCTATAGACTAGAGGGACATAGACTATATGGCACTGGGCGGGTCAGACTTGTAAGCTTTTTTGGTGGACACTGGAAAGAAGCCTTGCTGAGAACTCCGTTGCTATCATAAAAGAGGGCAGACTGATGATCCACCGGATTTGGAAAGATTGCTGAGTTAAATGGATAATGTGTTAAATCAGGTCAAAAACACATTCGACATCTCTGTGCATCATGAGAAGAAGTATAAGGCTGTTTTCCATCCATTGTTAAGGACATTTTTCCTTATGGTCATTTTTCCAGGACAGTTTTCCTTGGTGTTGTTAGGTACCGGTGGTGTTGATTTCAATTCACACTGACTTCATTCTGTACAATAGAATAAAACCCCGCTCAGTTCTCACTATCCTCACAATCTCTGGTGTGCTTAACCCCATTTTGGAGCCTCGGCCACAGCCCAGTTGACTGAAAGTCTTCCTCTCTTTCACTGACCCTCAGCTTTTCCAACCATGATGTCCTTCTCCAGGGACTGGCGCCCCTCAGAACATGGCCAGCGTGTGTGAGACCAAGTCTCTCTATCCTGGCTTCTAAGGAGCGTTCTGGCTGCACCATGTGACAGATTTGTTTACTCTTTTGAGATTCCATGGTGTGTTCAATATACTTTGCACCTGCAAATTTAAAAAAAACAAAAAACAACTATAGAAATTTTAATAAAGAACATGTCATCCAGGTTGACTTGACCCTGGATGGTTGTCGTATTCACAGACTGGCTCAAAAGTCACCCTTTTTGCCTTAGATAAGAGTGAAGTTTCCGGCAGAGCCTGTTAGCTGCCCTTCTTATGGCAAACCCCACGTGGTACAGAGTAAAACTTCTCCATTTTGGGGGGACTGTCATCTTTATGGAAATAGTTAGCCAAGTTGTTCTGCTATAGAGTTGCTGGCTGAGTTTGAACCACTAACCTTTGGTTCCGTAACTGATGATGCCACCCAGGCTCTTCTCTGTGGTATAGTAACTGCAGCTCCTACTGCTTTACACAACCACAAAACGAGATTGTGACCATTTCTCCCTGGAAATCTTCCCCTGGAGCAGAAAGTTGGTGGAGAATTAGCTGCTTGAAGAAAAGTAGTATGAGAAAGCCCTGGCTTGTCCTGGCTTCGGGGAGCCTTTGGTTACAGTGTTAAGAACGGAGATCAATGTGTAGCCTGGCTGGGGTTTGGCAAAGGAAAGGCAGGTTGACTGTTAATAAACTGCCTTGCGTGGTTTGATTTGGTGCGGCTTTTCTCAATTTGTTTGGTATGCTTAAAAACATGGTGGTAGAATTTTTTTAAAGAGCTGGAGCTTGAAGACACTGATGTAAAAGCCGTCCAGTGAAAGCGGGGGAAATAAGAGTATCAATGTTTGGGGAAGAAAACCAGTCTTTCTCCGGTGCTTTCACAGAGATTAATGGTGAATTTGTATACCCAGAATTGTAGCAAGATTTGATACCTTGCTGTTTATCTCATATAATCATTACCACAAATTTGGGAAGGTGGCCGTGTATAGAAGACAACTGAGGCTCAGAGAGGTTAAGTAATTTGCCCAATGTCACAACGCTTGTCCATAATGGACCCTCTTCCTGGTTCTGACAGATGCCAAGTTTCTGCCTTTGATCCTGTCTTCCTTTTTTTTTTTTTACACCATGGACAGAAACTTCTCGTTAGAGCCAGGTTTCTGGTGGGCCCACTGCTCCGTGTTTATCCTCCTCTCCTTGAAGAAAACATAAACTGACCTCTTGAGAATTTAAAAGAAAATGTACTGTTTGTCCCCGGCTGGTGGTGTAACCTAGCCTAAGTTGAGGACCCTGGTGGGTCGTGGATTCCTCAAGTCCGAGGCAGCTGAGCCTGTTGGAAGCTCTATGCGATTTTTTTAATTGTCGAATCTGAAATAGGCTTCCTATTCTGTACAAGGTATTTGTTATGGGCATGTTAGCCTCACTGTTCCGTGCGAGGCCCGAGATTGAGGCAAACATGCCCATTTATGGAAGCGTTTTCCATGAGGCCATCCCGGCCCCTGGTAGATTACCCAGCCTGCCCGTCTTGCTGGTCATGGCTCTGGGGACATCTCTGCCCTTGTCCTTCTCCTACAGGCATCAAGTGTAGGAAATGAGAGGTGACATTCATGAGGAAAAGGGAACTTTTCCCACCCCTTCTATGCTTCTTTATAAATTTCATTTGAACCCAACACAGGTGGAGTTTATTCTTTTACTAACCCCCTGTGGTGGAGTTGATTCAAACTTCCCCTCCCTCCATTGGGTTTTTGGCTTAAAAAAAAATGGGCGGAGATTACCCATCTTCACCCCCACCCATGAGTGGCTGATGCATTTGAACTGCTGACCTTTTGGTTAGCAGCCTGATGTGTTACATGCTTTCCCACCAGGACTCCATCTTAGTAGATGGTTTGTTACTAATAAATAAGCCACAAACCAGAGAAGCTGAGCATCTAGCTTCTTATAGGACAGACATTATGTGGCAGAACCAAGAAGCATGTTTTGAAGGCTTTCTGTTAAAAGAGAAACTTACTCCTAGTTTATCTTTTGTGATATCTCTTTTTATAAATCCAGTTCCTCTTGGGGTTTGAATAAAGTCTGACTCTGCTTACCTTAGCTGCCTGTGTCTCTCCCTCCTCTCTGTCAGGACCATTGCAAACTCCACCTGCTAATCCAGCCCTTGCCAACCCTTCCAGGGTTCTGACAGGGAAGCCTCTCTGATTTCTGCAGTGGTCCTTTTTGATCCCCCAGTCTCCTTCCACCACTCCCAGCCTTTCAACATGCCCAGCCCCCCCACATTGCCCAGCCAAGACTGGATCTAGAGAAGGTCAGATGAGAAGCTGAAGAGACTTCCATGTGTGAACAGATCTGAGGAAAAAGTGACTCTTCCAGAACGGGAGAGTCGGCCAATCTGAACTGTCACTGGGGAGTGGGAGGCTTGGGAGGAACCAGGAGCAGTGTGGCTGTTGGTTCCAACTCACAGTGGCCCCACGTGTGGCAGAGTGGAATTGTGGCTCTATGGGGTTTTCCAGTGGTTGATTTTTCCGAAGTAGATCACCAGACCTTTCCTCTGAGGGACTTTGGGTTGAACTTGAACCTCCAGCCATTCACACAGCAGCTGAGCCTGTCACGGTTTGCAGCACACACTAGGAGGGACGCCCCTCCTCACAGCTCACTACTCAGGGCTTTAGGGCTTGTGCAGTGCGTCCATGCAGAGGTAAACCTGTGTTGTCGTTCATTGGCTTCCCTCGTGACACATACAGCATGTGAGAGAAGATCTCACAGGGTCATTGTCTGAGATTCTGGGGGTCATTATGCTCACCCCCCACCCCACCCCCAGACTCCTGGCAGAATGTCTCTTTTCTTTTTTTTTTTTTTAACATTTTTTAAAAAGTTTTTTTCCCCTCTCTCTAACCCCCTTTTCATCTCTCAGTGTAATCATGCTTGATGTGTCTTTGTGTAGTCTTTCAAAACTTTTCTACGTCATTCTTTCTTTTACAGACAAATACTGGCATTCTGTAGGAGTCCTTGGATCACCACACTGTGCTGTGTTTGGTGTTGTGTTTTTTTTTAGTTTGTTTTTTAACTTTTTTTGAATTTAGTTTCCTTTATATTGTTTAATACTGTACAAATTAGAGACCCAACCTCATTCTTTTACATGTGACTGTCCAGTTGTTCCAGTTATCATTTGCTGAAAAGAATATCACTCCCTCCATTGGATTGTTATACCCTTGTCAAAACACACTGTGCTATTAACCAGAAGGTTGGAAGTTCAAGTTCCTCCAACCTTTAAAACATATGAAGTTTATTTCCTCATTTCTTATAAACAGTGCTTCAGGGAACAGCCTTGTATATCTGTTTTTACCTAACTATGTGAGTTTATCTGTAGGATAAATTCTCAGCAATGTGGTGGCTAAGAGCTTGCATGTTTAAAATTGACAGCTTTGAGGAGTGCACCACCAGAGCAAACCCACTACTGGGGAGTCAGTTCAACCTCCTAGTGACTTGTAGGGCTGAGGAGAACTGCCCCATAGGCAGTTTCTTTATAGAAACAGATTGTTGTTGTTGTTGTTGTTGTGTACCATAGAGTTGGAACTGACACATATCTGACCTTCTGGTGGGTTTTCAGACACAGTAAATTGCACAGGAGGAGACTGCCCGTCCTTTTCCCTCAGAGCAGCTGGTGAGATTTGAATCACATGCCTTTGGGATTGCAGTGCAGCTTCTTGCCACTAGGCCAGCAGTGCTCCCAGAAGCAGATTAGCACCTCTTTTCCTTTCAAGCAGCTGCTGAGCTTTGAACCACAAACCTTTCACTAACAGATGCCTGCTTTAACCAGTGTTTCACTGGGGCTCCTTGCTCCAGCTAAACAACCTTCTAAAACACTGTGTGAATTTGAACATCTAACAGCCACACATGAGTATATCGATTTAGTGGAATCTGGGCTGGTGAGACTAGAGCTATCTGGAATGAAAGAAAACCACAATGGGGATTTTTGAGAGAGAAGTGACCAGTTCTTTTTTTCATCCTCCACAAAGTCTATGACAGTTTTTGCTGGCCCCGTGCATTGGTGGGAAGGGATAGGGGTGTGTAGGGGGAAATCTGATTTACTAATTGAAATAACGTCCCTCCAAAGTTACTTTCATGAGCTCCAAGGGGCGTAGTCTATAGCATGATGTACTAGGTCTCCAGCAGTTCGAATCCACCAGCAGCTTTATGGGCCAGAGAAGGGCCGTGGCCTCTCACTAAGATTCACAGCTTTGGAAGGCAGACGGAAGGTTGCTGGGAGACAGAACCCACTTGGTAACTCTCGCTCTCGCTGCCATCGACTCAGAGTCGACTCCTAGCGACCTTCCATTTGGGCTGCTGAGGCTGTAAATTGCACAGAAAGAGACCACTCATCTTTCTCCAAGGAGCCGTTGATGGATTCGAACCACCAGAGAAGGGTGGCCTTTGGGGATTAGCTGTGCCGTTCCCTACATACTATGCCACTCAAGCTCTCTGGCTTGAAGACAGTGAATTTAAACAGTCAGTTGCCGTCAGGTTGATACTAACTCACAGTAACTTCATGTACAAAAGAACTAAGTGTTGCCCCATCCAGAGCCTTGCTCATAGTCGCGGGCGTGTGTGGTCCATCACGACGGGTCCTGTGTCAGTCCATCTCTCAGAGGTTCTCTCTGACCCTTGTTCATCTTCTGCTTCACCCAACGCACTGTTCCCCTCCAGTGATTGGTCTTTCCAGGACAAGAGAGTTTGGACAGTGCACTGTTGTGATCCGTAAGGTGTTTACTGGCTAATTCGCAGAAGTGGGTTGCCAGGCCTTTCTTCCGAGTCAGGAAACTCCACTGAACTCTCCCCACTAGGGGAGCCCTGGCTGGTATTTGAAACGCCTTCTAGAATTACAACCCTGTCGAACCCACCACAGTACCACAGACAGACAGTTGGGTGAGGATTGGCTTTGCCTGCATTTAAGGTATCAGCAGAAGTTTAACTTTTTTTTTTAAGGGAAGCATGTGTGTGATATTTAATACCTAAATTTAAACATCTAGTCTATTGACAAGCTGAACTGTGACAAAGGAGAACAATCAAGTTCATCCTGGAGAGGATGAAGCCAGGCTGCTCCTTGGAGGCTAGGATGCTGAGACTTCGTCTCACATACTTTGGGCATGTTGTCAGGAAGGGACGGTCCTTGAAAGGAGACGTCATGCTGGGAAAGGTGGAGGGTCAGAGAAAGCGAGGAAGACCCTTGATGAGAGGGGTTGACACGGTGACCGGTGACCATCACACTGGGCTTGTGCAGGGCAGAGATGGTGAGGATGGTGCAGGACAGAGCAAGCCTCAGACTTGTTGTTCCAGAGTCGGCGTGAGCTGTAGTTCACTCGAAGGCACCGAACAGCAGCCAACACCACTGCTTGGCTTTAAGAAGGCCTCAGGGGTGTTTTTGGTTTTCAAGTTATTTTATTTTATTGTGATTTTAAAAGAAAGTTTATAAAAAAGTTGGATTTTCATTCATTTATGTTGTTGCACATTTTCCTCTCTTCTCCCTCTCCCAGTTCACTTAAAAAAAAAAAAAATTCATTCTTTGTTACACAATTTTCTTCCTCTCTTTCCATTATCCCTCCCCAACCACTTTGCAATGCACCTCTTATTGCGGAGTGTTGTCATACAAATAATGTGGTTATGTGCCACTGAGTCGCCTGCAACTCATAGTGACCCCATGTACAACAGCTCTAAACCCTGCTCTATCCTGTGCCAATCTTATTGTCTCTGACACACCCACCCCCATCACCCCAGGGACTGAATCAATCCATCTCCTCGAGGGTCTTCCTCTCCTGCACTGTCCCTCCACCCTCCCAAACATGACTTCCCTCTCCAAGGACTGACAAGTCCAAAGTATGTCAGACAAAGCTTCAGTATCCTTGCCTCCAAGAAGCAGCCTGGCTTCATCCTCTCCAGGATGAACTTGATTGTTCTCCTTCAGTCCATGGTATATTACCTAATCATACATTCCTTTTAAACAGTTCTCTCATCTGTTCTCATTATCTATCCATTCTTTTCCTATTCTTTCTCTAACCCCTCCATGTCAGTATTGTTTTATAACAGTGGTTTTATGCAGTATTTGTCCTTTTGTGACTGAGATATTTCACTAAGCATGATGTCCTCCAGGGCCATCGATGTTGTGTAATGTTTTTTTTAAATTAATTTATTTTTAATATTCATTTATTGTACATTTTTCTCCCTCCCCCTCTTCCAATCCACTTTGCAATACACCTCTTATTCCAGATTATTGTCATACAATACATATGATACCTAATCATATCTTCTTTTTAACATGTGTAATGTTTTATGAGTTCATTGTTTTTTAATTCTGCATTGATATTTCATTGTGTGAATGTACCATAGTTTTTCTATCCATTTGTTTGTTGATGAGCATTTGGGTTGCTTCCATCTCTTTGCAGTGATGAATAATGCCGCAATAAACACGGATAATACATACATCTGTTTGAGACGCAGCTCTGGTTTCTATAGGATATATTTCCAATAGTGGAATTGTTGGGTCAAATAATATTTATATTTCCATTTTTTGAGAAAGCATCAGTCTTCCATAGTGATTGCACCATTTTATACTCCCACCAACAGTGAGTAAGCGTTCCAATCTCTCCACAAATTTACCAGCATTTGTTGTTTGTGGCTTTATTGTTGCTAGGGTGAGATGATATCTCATAGTTGTTTTTATTTGCATCCCTCTGAAAGCTAGGGATTTTGACCATTTCTTCATGTGTTTGTTGGCCATCTGAATGTCTTCTTTGGTGAAGGCATATCTATTCATATCCTGTGCCCATTTTGTGATTGGGTTGTTTACTCTTTTCTAGAGGTACTAGAGTATTCTAGAAATTATAGCTATGAGTCCCTTAACAGATACATCATTACCAAATAGTTTCCCCCCAGTCTGTGGGTTTTCCTTTTACCCTGTTGGAGACGTTTTTTGATGTGTGTAGGGATTTGATTCTTAGAAGGTCTCGTTCATCTATTTTGTTCTCACCTGGTTGTGGATTTTTCATATGCTTGGACGTCTGTTAACACGTGTTGACATGTTGCCACAAATGGCGGCTAAAAAAATGTGTTTCTAAGCACGGTTGTCAATTTAAAAGTGTGTGACATGTTAATGCTGTGGATTAGAGTTTCTAGAATAGTTACCAACTTTTCTCCGATGAATTTTATAGTCTTTGCTTTTACTCCTAAATCCTCAGGTGTATTTTAGGCTTTAAAGTATGATCTCAGGGCCATCATCTCAGGAGTTCCTCTAGTTTCCATGGCTCCCGAAAATCTAGAGTCCTCTGGAGACATGTGCGGTTGTCAGAACATGGGGTTGTTACTGGCATCTAGTGGGTAAGGCCAGGGATGCTGCTAAATATCCTGCAATATCCAAGCTAGTCTCCATGCTCCCAACTACAGAGAATGACTCAATATGTATATGGTGCCAACACAGAGAAGTCTGGCTCAAAGAAGAGGACCCTAGCATGGGACAGAGAAGCCAGCCTTGTTTTGGTTCAACACACAGAGAAGTCTTTTCATTTCTCTCTGCTCAGTGTTGCAAATCTCTTTCCTTTGAGCCTCTCCTCGTGCCTCACCTGCCACTTCACACCTGCTTTTCATCTTGCAGTGTTTCCTAGACACAAGTCTCCAGGTGCACAGAATGAGGCAAGTTGTCCTAACAATACAACCCAGTCAAGTCAAAAGTCACTTGAGTTTGCCAGCCCTGATCCCAGACACGTCCTGCCTGTGCCTCTGTCCCCCAGGTCGCCTTCTGGCTCCGTGGAGACGATGGACAGAGCACAGAAGGAGGCCCATTCTGAGAGTCTCTCTTCAGGCATCACCGTAGCGAGCCATGTGATGTTGTACAAGATGCTTGACCTCTTTGTGCCTCAGTTTCCTCATCTGTTGCCCCAAACCAAACCCACAGTTGTGGAGTCAATTACAATTCACAGGACAGAGGAATAATGCCCCATGGGGCTTCTGAGCCTGTAAACCTTGACTGACTCAGCTTTATCCTGTGGAGCGGCTGGTGGGTTCAGACCAGCAAAAGTTCCATTAGCGTCCAAGTGCTGAATGCGCTGTGCCACCAGGCTGCTCCTACTCAAGCAGGAGTCATGAATGGTACTGCTTATAAGACTCTTGGGAGGATTGAATGGGAGAATACCTAGTATTGTCTAAGCTAGAGCAGCTGGTGTGACCAAGCCCTTGGGTGGTACAGTAGGGAGCTCTGGTGGTCTCATGTGTAAGGACTTGTGCTGCCAGCCCAAAGGCAGGTGGTTTGAATCCCCTGGTGGCCCGGGGGGAAGAGAGACACGTGATTTCCCACATGAGTCACAGCTTCTGCAAATGCCCTTGAAGGTCTGCTATGGGTGGTCCCAACTTGATGATGCATTTGTGGTTTGTTGTTGTTGTTGTTTTGCTAACAGAGGTGGAGTGGGTGGTGTCGATGGTTTGTGCTCACCTTTCAGCCTCAAGATTGGCAGCTGGAACCTACCCAGGGGCGCTGCAGAAGAAAGAGCTGGCAATCTGCTTCTGTGAAGTTCACAGCCAAGAATACCCTCTGGAGGGAGAAGTTCTGCTCTGTAACTTTCTGAGTTGTCACGACTCAGAATGGACTTGATGATGACGCGTTTGGGTTTGTTCCGAGTGAATGATGGCAGTGGTGGTCTAGCGGTAGAGCCTTAGTTCAGTTCAATACACCACATGCTCAACTATCACCCTTCTGTCCATGGATGCTTGCATGTTGCAGTGATGCCAAAGAAAGACCAGAGGAGCTTTCAGACTACGACTAGGAAGAAAGACTTGGCAACCTACTTCCCCAAATCCCTATGGATTACTTGAGGTCACCATGAGTCAGGGGCCCACTCTACAATAGCAACCAGCAACTGAGAGTACTATTACTCATTTGCTAAGGAGCTCTTGGGTGTTGGAGAAGAATACTGACTATCCTGTGGACTGAAAAAGAAAACAGATGTCTTGTAAAAGGTACAGCCAGAGTGCTCTTTGGAGGAAAAGATGGTGGAGCTTCTTCTCACATCCTTTGGACTTGTTGCTAGGCAAGACTATTCCTTGGAAAGGGACATGCTTGTAAAGATGGAGAGTTCTAGGAAGTTCTGGTGGTCTAGTGGCAAGACACTGCACTGCAATCCCAGAGGTACGTGGTTCAAATCCACCAGATGCTCTGCTGGAGAAGGAGGGGGCAATCTCCTCCTGTACCAGTCAGATCTGATTTGACAGTACACGTAAAAATAATACAATTTTTTAAAAAAAAGATGGAGAGTCCTTGAAGGAGAGGAAGACCCCTCACCCCCAATGAGATAGATTGACACAGTGAATGCAGCATTGGCCCAAGGGTGTCAGCGGTGATGAGGATAGCACAGAATAGGACACGGTTCAGATCTGTTGTTCATAGGGTCGCTGTGAGTCGGACTCAACTCAATGGCACCTGTCAACAACAACAACTAGAGCTCTGGTGGCAGAGCCCATGGCAAAGGGTGCTGCCAGCCCAAAGGCTGTGCTTCTCCGGTGGTACGCATTCACCAGTGGTTCTGAGGGGTAAAGATGGGCAGCCTTTTATGAAATTTACACCTTCAGAAACTTTCATATATTGTTATTATATGTGCCATTGAATTACCTGTGATGTACAATAGTTCTGAATCCTGCCCTGTCCTGAACTATTTTCACTGACTCTGACACATCTACCCCCGTTTACCCCAGTCACAGTGTCAATCCATCTCATCCAGGGTCTTCCTCTCCTGCACTGACCCTCCACCCCTCCAAGCATGATGCCTTTCTTCAGGGACTGGTCCCACCTGGAAACATTTCCGAAGCATGGGAGACGGAGCTTCAAAAATCCTTGCCCTCCGAGAGCAGCCTGGTTTCATCCTCTTCAGGCAATTATGTGCTATGCATCAGAGAGCTGGGCAGTCACTAAAGGTGACAGAAGAAGAATCGATGCCTTTGAGCTGTGGTGCTGGAAAAGAGTCTTGAATGGGGAACGCCAACAGAACTTGAATTCAAAAGAGATGGTTTATATGCTAGGCACACTGACTCTTCTCAATGCAAAGTAAACTTTGCAAGATATTAATTGAGATTTGATGAGAAAAGAATAGAGCCAAAGGTAGTTTTGAAGAAGGAGGAGGAGGAGGAGAAGAAGGGGAAGAGGAAGAGGAGAGGAGAGCCTGGGGCATAAAGGGAAGAGCCTTGGTGGTAAAGAGATTAAGCACTTGCCTGCCAACCAAAAAGTCAATAATTCAAACCCACTAGCTGCTCCAAAGGAGAAACAGCCGAGCACTCTACTGTAAAGATGGCAGCCTTAGAAACCAGATGAGGCTGCTCTGCTCTCTCCTAGAGAGTCCTTGTGAGTCAAAATGGACTCAGCTGCAGTGGAGTGGTAGTGGGGATGGGTGAGCATTGAAGGAGACAAGTTGCTGGAGGTATTTGAGGGTCTACCAGTGCCTTGACTGTGCTCTACACATCTCAGTGGGAGAGATATAGCCCCTTCGTAAAAGACTTGACCCTAAACCACTTCTGAAAAGTCCCCCAGTCTCCCTGAGTTCCAGGGAGAACTGCATATTGAACCTCCGCATATTTTAGGGGCCTGGGGTTCCCATGGCATCCTCTGGGAAATGTCATGCTAGGATGATCCTGAGTGAGTGCCCTTATCCTTTTCCTCTTTGACCAAAGCAAAATTCACACATCATAACTGTCAGAGGCTTCAAATATGTGGGCAGCAAGCCAATCTCTCTCTCTCTCTCCCCCCTCATTCTCTCTCTCTCTCCCCTCTCATTCTCTCTCTCTCCCCCCTCTCTTTCTCTCTCCCCTCTCCTTCTCTGTCTCCCCCTCTCGTTCTCTCTCTCCCCCCTCATTCTCTCTCTCCCCCCTCTCGTTCTCTCTCTCTCCCCCCTTCTCTCTCTCTCCCCCCCCTGATTGAAATCTTCTCTCTCTCTCTCTCTCTGAGATCCTTTGCACTTGATTGTGTTTGTGTTTGTGAGTTGTAGAAAAGGCAGCGTTATTGGCAATGGGAGTCTTTGCATCTCTTTATTTCTCTCTCTGCTGTAGCCTTTTGCTGTTTTGTTTGTTTTCTGACTGTATGAGACAACCCACACGTGCTAACCTCACAGCTGGAAAATGACATGTCCTGTTTCTTGGAGCAGGGGAAGCGCCCTCCCAGCACTCTTGGCTGCCATTTTTAATAGCTGTTCAGTGATGTGTGCTTTTCCTTCTGAGAAGTACACATCCCACAGATGGAAGGCTTAATGGATTTGCACAATGTGAACCAGGTAAAACCAGTTCCCATCAGAGGTTGCTGACTTACGGTGACCCAGATGTGTCTGTAGAGATTGTGAGGTTTCCAGTGGTTGATTTTTTTGCAAATGCATTGTCAGAATTCTCTTCCAAGGTGCCTGCTGGTGAACTTAACTTCCAGCCTTTGGGTTTGCAGTTAAGCATGTTATCTGTTTGCACCACCATGGGACTCCAAAGTATATATACCTGAGTCATTTCAGTTTAAGACACAGCAAAGCAGCCTCCAAAGCCCCCTGATGTCCTAGTTGTTCAGTCATTTGATCCCTAAGGTTACTACTATCCTTAGAAATTCATTTCACCTGCTGTTGAACCTCAATGACACAGATTCATAAGGTGAGGCCTTTTGGGTCTGGCTTCTTTCACCCAGGAGTTTACTTGTGTGGTTTCTTTTATTGTAGTTAATCATCTAATTTGATTTGGGTTCCACTTAGGTGTGTGTTAAGGAGAGCACACCTTAGTGGGCTTAGTGAATAAGTAGTTGCTATGACAACCTGTAGTCAGGAAGTTCGACTCCACCAGCTGTGATGGGGAGAAAGAGGACAGTTTTCCTCTGTGTGATTAGTAATCTCTGGAAACCCTCCAGAGGGTCAGCTCTGAGTCAGTCCTGTGAGGTTGAGTGCCATGAGGTTGAGTGTGTGGTGTTTGGGGTCAGAGGCTATGCCAGGATCCACAATGTGTGTTGGTTCATTTGTTGCAGGTGTAGAATACCTGCAAGCAGCTTGTGTGAGAAACAGAAGAGCGTGGTCTCCAGGATCAGACCTGCGTTCAGATCTCAGCTCTCCATTCATTGTGTTGTGGTTGGGTCATCGGGTTGGAAATGACTCAGACCTGACCCTCCAGTGCGTTTGCAGAGACTGTACATCCCACGGGAGGGAGTGCCCATCCTTGTGGAGCAGCTGGTGGATTTGAACCATGTGCCTTAGGGATTGCAGTGCAACTTCTTACCACTAGACCACCAGAGCTCTCTGATTTCAGGCAGCTGTTTTTACCTCTCTGAGCCCCACATCCCCTAGCAGTAAGCCAGTGCTGTCAAACCCAGCCTTTGAGGCCAAGATGCAATACTTGATGGTGTAAGGAAAGGATTTAACCCAGGGTCTGGGGGAGTTCAATGGGGTTGGCCATCACTGCCAGTTGTCTGGAAAACTCAGCCCTGGACGTGACATACAGGCCAAATGGGAGATGGCCTAATATCTATGTTGTTTAGAAGTAGAAGATTATATTTGATGATTATACAGTAATATTTTTACTCTTCAGAAGAATGTCAAACATGCCAAAGTGTCAAAAATGTCAAGAGAGCAGTCTAACCCACCTTGCATACCCCTTGCAATAGCAAAGCTTCAATAATTACCAATACTTGAGTCCAATCTAGTTTTTTTGTTGTTTTTTTAAAAAGAGAACTCTTTTTTTAAAATTTTTATTTCTTTTATTATTTTTGTGTGAGTGTACCGTCAATTCAGATCTGACTGGTACAGGAGGAGATTATCCCTCCTTCCCCGGCAGAGCATCTGGTGGATTTGAACCGTGCACCTCTGGGATTGTAGTTTCAGCTCCTTGCCACTAGGCCACCAGAGCTCCCCTGAGTCCAATCTAGTTTTATCTTTGCGCCTATTCTGTTTCTCTTCTGTGTCATCCAGACTGGTGTTTGGAATTCTTTTGGATTTTTTTAAACTGAGATACTAAACAAAAAAAATTTGATGATTTCAAAATCATACTGGTTTTTCACACAATCATTTTGTTTGATAGAATTAATTGTCGTCATTGTTTAGTGTATTTTGGAAGCAGCAGTGGCATCCACTTCCTAAACAACATGCCTCCGGAAACTCTATGAACTTTGAGAAATGTCGATAGTTGTAGAGGGGCTTCAGGCTTTTTTGTTTCAGAGGGTTGCTATGAGTCGTGCTCGACTTGAAGACAATCATCAACAACAACAACAATTAATTACACATTAATGAATTACAATGTCTAATCAATCCCAAGGGAGCCCTGGTGGCCTAGTGGATAAAGTTTTGCGCTGCCAACCCCAAGACAGGCAGTTTGAATCCACCAGCGGCTCCTTAGAAGAAAGATAATCAGTCTCGTCGCTGCACTTTACAGCCTTTGAAAACCTGCTGGAGGCTCAGCCATGAGTTGGTTTTGACTCAGTGGCAATGAGATTGACCTTTTGGATTGCTAGTGCAATGCATTACTACTAAGCTACCCTAGCTTCCTTGTTGTTGTTAGATGCCATCAAGTTGAGTATGACTCATATCAACACTGTCACCAAAAGATCTGAACCCTGTCCTATCCTTTGACATTCCCATCATCTCCAACACACGAAAGCTCATTGCTGGAGTCACTGTATCAGTCTGTCTCATTGAGGGTCTCCCTCTCTTTAGCTGACCCCTCTAACTTTCCAAGAATGATATACTTTTCCAAGGAACAACCTCTCCTAGCAACATATCCAACAAGCTCCCTTATTAAAGGCTACAAATTACTAATTCTAATTCTATAATTTTCTTTGTGTTTGTCATCTGGAATTCTTCCAAGTGAAATGGGTTATTTTGAAGATAGGTTATGCACCTGATTGAAAGGGTGGAGGGACAGTGTAATAGAGGCAAACCCCAAATGAGATGGATCGATATAGTAACTGGGGAAATGGGGGTAGGTATGTTGGAGACAGTGAGACAGGCTCAAGATAGGGCAGGCTTCAGAGGTGCTGTACACAGGGTCACTATGAGTTGCAGGAGTCTTGACAGCACATAACAACAACCCAGCCTGATTTAGGCCTTCTATAATTGGTTTTTTTGTTTGGTGTTTTTTTGTTGTTGTTGTTGGTTTTTTTCGATGGGAAAGTCTGCTGTTAGGGACCTCTCTAAAGTACTCAAGAGCAATGGTGTCTCTCTGGAGATTAAGGTGCGCCTGATACAGGCCATGGTCTTTGCAATCACTTGTTATGCATCAGAGTTGGACAATGATTAGGGAGGATAGAAGGAGAATTGATACCTTTGAGCTGTGGTGCTGGAGAAGAGTATTGAATGTACCATGGACTGCCAAGAAAACAAACAGATTCATCCTAGAGAGGGTTAAACCAGGCTACTCTTTGGAGGCAAGGATTCTGGGGCTTCGTCTGACATACTTTGGACATGTTGTAAGGAGAGACAGGTCCTTGGAGAGGAACATCATGCTTCGTAGGGTGGAGGGATAGCGCAGGAGGGGAAGACCCTCTATGAGGGGGATCGATTCAGTGACTGGGGTAATCGGGATGGATGTGTCAGAGGCAATACGATTGGCACAGGATAGAGCAGGATTTAGGGCTGTTGTACATAGGGTCGCTATGAGTCGCAAACGACTCGACGACATATAACAACAACAACAACAACAACATAATTGTTTTTGGTCACACATTCTTCTAGGTGGTATAACACTGGTCTGTCCCTTTGCTGTACAGAGGTAACTCGTGGTTGCTGTGATGTTAAACACTGTGACATTGATGTGTCAAATATGATGATGGTTACCCATGGTGGACAGTGTTTGGTGGAGCTCCCAGATTAAAACAGACTTGGAAGCAGCCATGGTATCCACTTCCAAAATAGCTTGCCTCCAGAAACCCTATGAACTTGGAGAAATGATGAAAGTTATACAAAATTTTAGGTCTTTCGTTCATAGGGTCGCTATGAATCATCTATGACTTGACAGCACTTAACAACAACAGCAGCAGCAGCAGCAATTGTGTCCCTGGCCAGAAAGGCAGACACTATATAGTTTCTTCTGGTCTCATTCAGGCTGAGAATGTGGTTAATGTGAACCATAGTCTGTTTATTTATTTGAGTTTTGTATTTCCCACATTCTCTTTTGCTCCGTATGGGAGTAGATCAGGGGTTGTATCTTAGATGGTTTCTCATAAGCTTCTTTTTTAAAAAAAAAAAAGAATTTTTTTCTATACTGGTTTACTTACAAAGTCCATAAACATTGTTTTTCACATGGGATCTTTCCTATTTCCTTTACTCACCCCTCCCTCTACCCATCAAATTGGGCGACCGCATGATTACCCCCCTGCCCATCCTCACTTTTCTGCTCCTACCCTCCCCCCCTTTGGATCCTCATACACATTTTACTAGTTATCTTTATATTTCAACAATAATGGTGTTACACAGTATTTGTCCTTATTGGACTGAGTTAGTTCTCTTAGTATAAATGCTCTCCAGAACCTAGTACTTTTCAGAATCTTTACTCCTGCATGCTGTATAGTATTCCATTGTGTGAATGCACCATACTTTCTCTTTCTTGTAAGTTTTTAAGATCCCAGATACTACTCATTGAGCTAGGATGTAGATAGAACATTATCTTTATGAAGTTTCTGATGCCAGTTGACCTAGGAGGCCCCCAAGATTGTGATCCTGAGCTTTCAAGCTCTGTAACTGTATCCTAACTGTATCAGTAATAATGTGCTTGGATACATCTAGAAAGTTGCCCTAACTGTGTCCCCTATGTACTCCAATAAATGTTGTTATGTGCTGTCAGTTGCATGCGACTTATAGTGACCCTATGTACAACAGCCCTAAACCCTGCTCTGTCCTGTGTCAACCTCACTGTCTCTGACACACCTACCTCTATTACCCCAGTCACTGAATAAAAATATGAAGCACTTCACAAATTTACGTGTCATTGATGTGAATATATGTACAGCACATACAGACCTGTGTACAAATGCCCACAATCCCATTCATTTTCTTTTTAACTACAGTTGTGGCTTGTGCAACACAGGGTTAGAGACACCAACCTCTCATACCTTTGAAAATCTGCATATAACTTATAGCTGACCCTTGAATAATGTGAGTTTGAGCTGTCCTGGCGCAAATAGTGCAAGTATCCACTTAAAAAGCTGTGTTACACTAATCATCTCCTCGTGAGCGGATCATCTCTTCATGGAAGATGAATTGCTCACACAGTGATGCTTAGCAACACTGAGTTCACCAAAACAAACACCACCACCCCCAAACCCACTACCTTCAAGACAACTGTTGAATTCAAACCATTGAAAACAAACACCACCACCCCCAAACCCACTACCTTCAAGACAACTGTTGAATTCAAACCATTGACCTTTCAGTTAGGAGTCTGGTGTGTTACACATGACACCACCTGGGCACCGTACTAATGATAAGAAGAAAAATCTGCCCTTGAAGTTCAAACCTGTGTGGTTCAAGGGTCAACTGTACTTTATTGAGAAATCATCCACTCACTGTGTAATTCGTGTATTTAAAGTTATGCAGGTCAATTGCTTTTGGCATATTCAAAGGGTGAGAAATCCATCACTAAATCCATTTTAGGAAATTTTCATCACCTCTAAAGAAACCCAATCCTCTTCGCCATCAACCCCCAATATATACTTAGTCCCTGGTGACCATTAACTAATCTCTTTTCTGTGGATTTCCTATTTTGAACCCATCATCCGGGACTACAACATCCGAGACCATCAAATTGATCCTAACTGATAAAGACCCTATAAGACAGGAGAGAACTGCCCCATAGGATTTCCAAGACTGAAAATTTCTCTGGAAGCAGACCCCACACTTTCTCCCGAGGGTGCCGGGTGGGTTCAAACTCCTGACCTCTGGATGAGCCGTTGAGTGTTTAACGAGTGCACCACCAATGCTAGAGTCACACATAGTGTCCTTAGTGACTGGCTTCTTGTGGCATTCACCCATGAAGCATGTGTCCAGATTTCATTTCTTTTTCTTATTGGCCATTTGCTTTGTTTCCTCTTTTTTTTTTTTTAAAGAAATTCTTTTTGCTACCGTGAATAATGTTGCTGTGAACATTATGGACAGGCTGCTGTCTGGATGTATATTTTCATTTTTTTAGTGTTTGCCTTGCGGATGGGATTGTTTTGTCATGTGGTTAACCCTGAAGGAGTGTAGCTCTAAAGGGAGCTCTGGAGGCCTCCTGGTAAGCTGCGCTGCAATCCCGAAGGCACGCAGTTCAAATCCACCAACTGCTCTATGGGAGAAGGATGGACAAGCTCCTCCTGTGTGATTAGCTGCTTCTGGAAACCCACTGGAGGGTCAGCTGTGGGTTGGTTCTGACTCGATGGTACACAACAACAACAACAACAACAACAACAGCAACCGCATGCCTTGGGGATGGAAATTTTTTTTCTCGTGTTAACTTTGAAGGAGTGCTGGCCGTGTAGTGTGTTATCTGTTGCACTGCTGGTCAAAAGGTTAGTTTGGATCTGACAGCTACTCCACAGAAGAAAGATGAACAGTGACCTCAGAGAGTCGCTGGTTAAAAAAGTGCTGCATCAAAACAACTATGAGATACCATCTCACCCCAGTCAGAAAAGCACAGTTTAACAGAATCAGCAAACAACAAATGCTGGTGAGGTTGTGGAGAAACTGGAACCCTTATTCACTGTTGGTGGGAATGTAAAATGGTGCAACCACTGTGGAAGACGGTATGGTGCTTTCTCAAAAAGTTGCAAATAGAGATACCATTTGACCCAGCAATTCTACTACTGGGAATATATCCTAAAGAGACCATAACCTACATCCAAGCAGATATTTGCACACCCATGTTTATCGCGGCTTTGTTCATAATAGCAAGGAGTTGGAAACAACCCAGGTGCCCATCAACAAACGAATGGATAGAAAAGCTGTGGTATATTCACACAATGGAATACTATGCTGCTTCAAAAAACAAAGAACTCATGAAATATTATACAAAATGGGTGGCATGGGAGGACATTATGCTGAATGAAATATCTCAGTCACAAAAGGACAAATAATGCATACTGCCACTGTTATAAAACGAGACTGACATCGGGATTGGGGGAGACTAAGCAAGATGAGATAAATTATGTATACTGCATTGAAACAGATGAGAGAGAGAACTGTTTAAAAGGGATATATGATTAGGTGTTTTTGCCATGACAGGAGTCCAGAACAAAGGCTCCATAGTGGAGTAGACTTGGGGGAAGGGATTGTTTAACAATGCAATAATTTTTCTTTTCTTTTCAAAGAGAAGAGCAAACAGGGGAGAGGGGAGGTTGGGCAGGGAGAAAAGTGCAACAGTGAATGAATGGACATCTAAAGTCTCTGTAAACTATCATTAAAATTAATTAAAAAATAGAAAAACAAAAGTGCTGCAGGGTAATAACCTCCAGGGTCCTTCAGCCCTCCGTAAGCACAGTTAAGTCTGCTCTCTGCTCCGAATTGGAGTCTTACACCACATATTTCTCCCAGTCTAACTTGAGCTGTTTCTTGTGTCCCTGGTCACCGTGGCTGACACTCTCTAGGTTCTTCCGGTCTCATTGGGGCCACGCATCTCCTCCCATAAAGATTCACAGCCTCAGAGACCTGATGGGGGGTTGCCAAGTCAGAACTGATCCCACAGCATTTGGTGTGATTTGGGCTTATGCCAAATCGACATGTAACTCTTTGAAGCCTTCCCTTTTTTTTCTTCTTTCTTCTTTTCTAGGGAGATGCCAAAACCTGAGAACGAAGGCCCCTCTCATCTCATTTTTATAGCAAACACTAAGTCTTGATTATCCTTCGGGGCTGACACCCAGCCATGTTCTTTACCCCTCCCTCATACTTTATAGTACGAAAACAGCTCGGTCTCTGTATCCAGGTTCATGTAGGACATTTGGGTCATTTCTTGATTTTTGCTGTCACAGCCCTTGATGCACATGTAATCCTGAACGGCCTTTCGGGCCTTTCCACTTTTTGACAATAATAAACAAGATTTTTGACAATAATAAACGAGATTGCAGGAGTTCTTTTGCAGGCTGTGTGTAGACATGGCAGAGCTGGAAGCTTCCACTCCTAAACAATTTGCCTCGGGAAACTCTCTGAACTTTGATAAATGTCGATAGTTGTAGAGGGGCTTCAGGCCTTTTGTTCATAGGGTCCCTGTGAGTCGTGCTCCACTCATAGGTAATCAACAACAACAACTTGTCTGATTCTCACTCTTGTCACCTTCTTCCGCAGGGGACCAGCCAGGCACCATGGCACAGAAGGGCCAGCTCAGCGACGATGAGAAATTCCTCTTTGTGGACAAGAACTTCATCAACAGCCCCGTGGCCCAGGCTGACTGGGCCGCCAAGAAACTGGTGTGGATCCCCTCGGAGAAGCAGGGCTTCGAGGCCGCCAGCATCAAGGAGGAGAAGGGCGATGAGGTGGTGGTGGAGCTGGTGGAGAATGGTAAGAAGGTCACCGTGGGCAAGGATGACATCCAGAAGATGAACCCGCCCAAGTTCTCCAAGGTGGAGGACATGGCCGAGCTGACCTGCCTCAACGAAGCCTCTGTGTTGCACAACCTCAGGGAGAGGTACTTCTCCGGGCTCATTTACGTGAGTATCTGGGGGCAGCCTGGCTCCCTCCCTGTGTCTCTAAGACAAGCACAAAGTTTAGAAATGCGTTAACAAAGGGAGCTCTGGTGGCCTAGTGGCAAGAAGCTGCACTGCAATCGTGAAAGCACACAGTTCAAATCCACTAGATGCTCTGCTGGAGAAGGAGGGGCAATCTCCTCCTGTACTAGTCAGATCCAATTTGACGGTACACACACACAAAATAATAAAATAAAAAACAAATGTGTTAACAGCTCAGGATAGAAGGCTGCAGGTTTGATTAAGGGGAAACCACTTGGTGAGGTGGAATCAGTTTTAGATTCAAATCTCAGCCCTGCTTACCTAGGTCTGTGATACTGAATGGGCTAGTTCATCTCTTGCAGCCTCCACTTTCCCATCTGTGAAATGGAAACAATGGCACTCAACACATAAGTTAGGTGGGATGCAAAACCAAGCAAAGTTAACAAGGTGCATAGTTCACACCTGAGATTTTTGTGAAGCAGATTCTTGCATATCTTTCCATTGTGGAAATAAAGGGAAAAATTTAATAACATCCTTGGAAAGGCTGGTTCAGCTGGCAGCCAGGTGTGCAGGGAAAATGTCAAGGCCTTCCTTGTCGCAACCGGATGGAGGGTCACTGAGTCAGAATCGATTAGACAGGAGTGAGTGAACAAATCTTCACCGAAGCAGTAAGTTCACCAAGTTTTTCTTCAGCAGAGTCATTGAGTGGGAGTGAACTGCCAGCCTCTCAGTTATGCCCCCCCGGGACCTTCTATTTATGAAATTCTGTCTCTAATGTTCTGGTGATGTCATGTATAACATGTCAGGCTGTTGTTGTCAAATTGGAACCAACCCATAGCTGACCCTCCAGTGGGTCTTCAGAGGCTGTAAATCGCACGAGAGGAGATTGTCCATCCTTCTATCATAGAGCAGCTCGTGGATTGGAACTAACATGTCAGCTAATAATGAAAAAGTCAATGGTTCAAATCCAGCAGCAGAAAAACGAGGGGTTTGCTCCTGTAAAGATTTGCAGCCTCGGTGAGCTCTGGTGGCCTAGTGGCAAGAAGCTGCATTGCAATCCCAGAAGCACACGGTTCAAATCCACCAGATGCTCTGCCGCGTAAGGAGGGACAGTCTCCTCCTGTACCAGTCATATCTGATTTGATGGCACACACACACACACACACACTAATAAAAAAAAAAGATTTGCAGCATCAGAAGCCTAACAGACATTCACCATGAGTCAAAAATCAACTCAAAGCAGTGGGGTTTTAATTTTGTTTTGTTTTCTCTAATGTAGGAGCCCTGAGAAAGTAGCCTAGGGGGTTGCTCAGCTAACCCAAAAGTAATATAATGCCTCTGTGGCCATTCAAACCCTCCAGTGGCCCCTCGGGAGAAAGATGGGCATTCTCCACCTGTAAGATTCACAGCTTTGGCAAGCCTGTTAGAGAATAAGCCATGAGTTGATTGTTGATTGTGGCTTGATGGCAGTGAGTTTGAATTTGAATGTAGGCTCTGTGCTTTGACATACTTTATTCTGCTTAATCAGCACAATAGGCCAATCTGTTAAATAGGCTGTTCCCATTCCACAGATGAGCAAAACGATATTCAGATTAGTAACTCCCTTACCTCCCTGCCTTAGCAGAGAAAGGCTCCCTGGTCTATGGCACTCCTTGTACAGTGGTGTGATCAGCTGGGGGTCTCCATGGAACAGAAGGGAAGCATTTTTCAATTTAAATATAAGGGCACTGGTCTTTAGGGTTACCTAGAGGGGAAATTGGGTTGCTTCGCCCCTACATTTGCTATCCAAGGCTTGTCCTCTCCCACTAGGACCTACCCATCTCCCCTGCTTAACAGTGCTTAAACCCAAAATAGACATCAGAAAGAAAATAAGGGCGTGTAGAGGTCCCGAGACCCAGATGATCTCAGACAGCAGATTAAAAAAGGCATCAAAGCTCCAAATTCCTGCTATGCTTCTCTGGACAGATTAGATTAAAATCCATTCCATCTTGTGATGATACGCCTGCCCTTGTCTTGTTCTTTTCTGGTCTGTTGAATCACTTAATAGAAACCAGTGCCTGTGACGGAGAAGATAGAGGAAGGGACTGGCTGAGGACGTGTGTGGCCCGTTACTGTCCCCTCGCACAATAGTGAATGCATAACTTGTGCTCATAAGTGGGGTGCAAGGGGAGACAGTGGTAGGTGGACGTGTCTGGCCTTGACCTTGAGCATGGGCAGAGCATTCCCCTCTGTTCTGAAAGATTCACCACAGGCCAGGGGCCTTTGAGAATGTCTTGGTGGACCGCATATCTCTTTAGTTCTGGAAGAGTCTGTAGATGCTGAACGATCTTTCTCATGTCCGCCACCTTGGAAGTACATGCTTTAGACTCAGCTGTGTTCAGTGTCTTGCTTGAACCCCCAGAGATCTTTCATGGTGGATATGGGATAAAAACGGAAATCTGACTCTCAGTTCCAAGACTTCTTTCCTCTTCTTGATGCTGTCTGTCATTGACTGGGTTCCATCTGCCTGGGACTCTGTGGAATGGGAAGAAAGTGTTAAGGAGAAGGGAGGTTATGAAGACTGTGGGTCATAGATTGAATTGTGCCTACACCCTCCCAACTGTCTGTTAAAATGGAAGCTGCCCTCTGCTTTGTGATCTGATGTCATTGCCCTCCACTTTGTGATTTGATGTCATTGTCCTCCGATTTGTGATCTGAGGTCATTGTCCTCCGTTTGTGATCTGAGGTCATTGCCCTCCATTTTGTGATCTGATGTCATTGCCCTCCGCTTTGTGATGTGTTGTAAATCCTAACTTCTGCATGTGGGTGATAAGGTAGGATTAGGTTACTTGACAAAGGATTAGACTATGTTCTTTATTGAGGCATCATTGGGATATGATGCATCTTCCTTTCCTAAATCAGCACTCTTAGCAGGCCATATACAGCCTTGGCTTGACAGGAAGGAAGTTTCCTGGGCCGTGACTTGCATCACCTTTTGTCAGATAAAAGGAGAAAGAGAAAAGACACCTATTATCACCAAGAAAGAAGAGCTGGGTGTAGAGTGTGTCCACAGGATCGGATCTGGGGTTCCTGCACTCAAAACCCCTGAGATATATGGAAAACTGATGCTGAGACCTCTGGAAATCACCGAGGGATTCTGGCCCACAGATGTTGAAAGGAGACAAGGACCTTCCTTACAAGACAATAGAGAAAGCTTTCACCTAGAACAGGCACCCTGAATCTGGAACTTTAGAAGATAAATTTATCTTATGATTTGCTAAAGACATCTGCCTGTGGCATTTGTTACAGAATGTGAGTGAAAGAGTGGAAGATCCTCAATGAGATGAGTTGATACGATGCCTTTAGAATGGACTTGAGCACAGCAGAGAGAGTGATTATGGTACAATTCCAGGCAAGGTATCTGTCTGTTGTTCACAGGAAGTTGCAATCAAATTGATGGCATCTAAAAACAACAACAACAACTAACTAGGATAGTATGTATCTGCTCTATGCCAGCTGTAGAGCCCTTTCCAGTACATACAAGAGCGAGGGTAATACCCCATCCTGCAAAAGAGGAAGTTGAGGAAGAGACGACATGACTTGCCCATGACCTTCCACATAGGAAGATGTCTGGAATTGAGACTCTGGTCCTGTCCATGTTAGTACTGCCGCAACAGAAATACCACAAGAGGGGTGCTTTAACTACAGAAAGAAATTTCTCACAGTTTTTGTTAGAAAGTTAGAAGCCAAATCCAGGGGAAAGCTCTTTCTCTCTGCTGGTCAAGAAGGTCCCTAGAGACCTCCACGTTGTATCTTGTCCTTGCTTCCCTCCCCCAACTCCTCATTCCTGCTAGCTCCATAATCTCTCTTTCTGTCTTAAAAATGAGTAGATTTAAGACACATCCTCCACTGCTACGACCTCATTAACACCAAAGAAATCCTATAGCCAGCTGGGATTATGTCCACAGGTCTAGAGGTTAAGATTCCAACACATCTTTTGAGGGGAACACAATCCCACCCAAAACACTGTAAAACATGTTTTTGTGACTCTTTCTGTGGGATATGGAAAAGTTGGAGAATTTGAGGTTGCTTTATAATTAAAATGTACCTAATTTAGATGTAAGTACCTGAAATAAATCCTCACACAAGGGGTTCTAAACAGAATACTCCAGAATTGGTGTTAGGACGCTTCTAAGTCTTTTGAGATTGAAAGAAATTTGTTCCTCCCTGTATTGGGCACCAGTTGTTCCTCAGGAGAAGAAGAATGGACAATCTTCTCTCATGTAATTAACTGTCTCTGAAAACCCACTGGAGGGTCAACTGTGGGTCAGTTCCAGCTCAATGGCACATAACAACAACATGTTAGGCAGAGGCTCTCAGCTTTTGTTAAATTGTTCTGTGACCGTCATGGTCTGGAAAGACCCAAGGATCAGGAGAACTTTTCAGTCCAAACTCCAGCAAGGGATGATGTTTTTCAACATAGAGACCTACGCTGGTGGTCTCAGCCTTGTCTCGATGGGGGGAGGCTCCAAGCAATATGTGAGTAGAGACCTCCCGGGAGGACTGTCAGGACCTGGACAGAGACAAAAAAATATGGTGTCCATTTATACACTAATCTCAGTTAGCCTCTGAACTAGCCCTTTTAATTCTTTCAGGTTGTTATTGCTCCATAAATCCAAAATCACCAGACCTCTAACATTGAGTCACAATTCCAACTTTGAGTCATAATTCTATCTCAGCAAGCTTGTAATACAGAATGGAATTGCCTCATAGGTTTCCAAGGTTGTAATTTTTTTTCCCCTGGAGAAGGATATCATATTTGGTAGATGGTCAGAAAAAAGAGGAAAGTTTTTAATGAGATAGCTTGCCACTGTGAAGATGGCGGATCAAATGGCGTTTTTGTTCTGTCTCTGTGAATTAGAACTGAAGACTCATCAACAACCTGTGAAATGCAGATGGCACAGCCTTGCTTGCGCATAGTAAAGGCAGGTGACTTGAAGCACTTACTGAAGATGATCTAAGACTACAGCCTTTAGTATGGATTCTACCTCAACACCACAAAAACAGAAATACAACTGGGCCAATAATCAACCTCATGACAAATGGAGAGAAAAAAAAAATTGAAGCTGTCAAGAATTTCATCATACCTGGCTCTACAGTCTACTCCCCTGAAGAGAGCAGTCAAGAAATCAAGTTTGTATTACTTTGGGAAAATCTGCCCTCAAGGACTTCTTTAAAGTGTTAAAGAGCATGGATGTCAGTTTAAAGACTAAAGTGCTTTGACCCACGTCAGGCTGTCTCCAGTCCCTTTCTATGCATTTGGAAGTTGTCCAGTGACTAAGGAAGGCTGAAGAACTGATGCCTTTGCACTGTGGTTTTGGGAATGCATATCGAGCATCCCTTGGACCCCCAGAAGAATAAACAAATCTGTCTCAGAAGAGAGGCAGCCAGAGTCCTTCTTAGAAGCAAAATTGTAAGACTTCATCTCACATCATTTGGGCATGTTGTCAGGAAGGGGCCAGTCCTCAGAAAAGGAGCTCACGCTTAGAAAGGTGGAGGGTCAGAGAAAGAGAGGAAGACTCTCAGTGAGGTGCATTAACACAGCAATTACAAAGGGCTTGAGCGTGGTGGAGAGTGTGAGAAGGATGCGGGGTTGAAAGAGGTTTTGATGTTATACAGAGGGCACTATCAGTGAGAGTGGATTGACCAGCCCTCAACGACAACAACATCAAGGCCAAGGCCAAACTTTCCTTTTTTGTTGTGTTGTTAAGTGCTGCTCAGTTGTAGATGACTCATAGTAACCCTATGAACGAAAGACCTGAACACTTGTAGAACTTTCATTGTTTTTCCAAGTTCACAGAGTTTCCTTTAGTGTTTGTAGAAAGAGCAAAGGCAGTGTAGGTAGGAAAAGCCATGTCTGACCTCTACTAACGCCACAAGGGCAAATGACCCCATCAACAACATCCACCATCCAAAACCAATTCCCAGGAGGTCCAACATGTCCCCCACACCTCTTTCCACCAATTCTAACACCCAGCTCACTGATTATTTAATGTCTTTTGTGGCTCTGAAGAGATGGATTCAAGGTGTACCCTATGATAGGGCCACCTTATTCACATTACAAAGACAACTCATTCCCAAAAGGCATTATAACCACAAGCCCAGAGGTTTTTACAATACGTATTTTTGGAGGACACAATTCAATCCATAATTTAGATAATTCTAAAATGGTATTCTGAGGATCTTGTTGGTGAAGGAATAGAAAAATGTAGCCTCTAACACAAAGTCAGATCAAAAGTTGAAAGAAAGAGAAATAAAAATGAGAGAAGCTTGTGTATACACATAATAGACTGGCAGTAGAGAGAGGGGGAAGTAGAAATAATGATATAAAATTGTACTGATAATGAAAGAGTTGAAAGTGAACTTGAAAAAAAACCATCAACCCTCACCTCATCACTGAAGTGTGATGAAGAGGCTTAAGTAATACAGTAGAGACAACTGGTGGGCAAGGGGTCAGGAGCTGTGCTGCTAATCCAGAGGCACATGGTTCGAATCCCTCAATAGCTCTGAAGAAGGACAGGCCACCTCTTCCCATGTGATTTATTGCCTCTGAAAACCTGCCCATGGGTCAGCCATGGGTCAGTTCTGGCCTGATGGCACATAACACCAACAAAATTTGAAGAGATTTTGGAACTAAAGAAGGAAAATCACAATTGGTAGTCTCAACTGAAGGACCAGTTGGAGTTGGTGGCCTAAGGAACGAGTAGAGAAATGGAAAGAGGAAGTACATTTTAAAACGTTTAAAAATGTTGCTATCCCATCAATTTCAAGCCATCGTGACAATATAGAACAGTCAGCACTGCCCCATAGGACCACTTATCAACCTTTAAGGATGCAGCCTAGCACTTTTTTCTCCTTTGGGACACAAGCTGTTCCTTGGAGGCAAGGATTCTGAAGTTCCATCTGACATACTTTGGGCAGGTCACAAGGAGGGACCAATCCTAGGAGAGGAACATGATGCTTGGAAGGGTGGAGGGACAGCGCAGGGGAGGAAGACCCTCGATGAGATGGATTGATTCAGTGACTGGGGCAATGGGAGTAGATGTGTCAGGGACAATGAAGTTGGCTCAGGATAGAGCAGGGTTCAGAGCTGTTGTACATAGGGTTAGGGTTAGGGTCAATTTAATGGCACATAACAACAACAATAACTGCAACCTCTGAAAACCCTCTGGCAGACCAGCTGTAGGTCCATTCTGACTCCATGGTGCATAATAACCATCTTAAGGGCTTTGAGAGGCATCTGTGCCATGCCTCTGTTGCCTGCCAGACAGCTGTGATGCTCCTTTGCTCCTTGAATCTCCACAAGAGGCCTTCCCTGTGTGTTTGTATCTGCATCTTGTCTTTCCTCTCTTTTATATAACTCCACCCAGAAGGGATTAGGGAGCTCTGGTGGCCTAATGGCAAGAAGCTGCACTGCAGTCCTGAAGACATGCCTTTGCGAATCCACCAGATGCTCCACGGGAGAAGGGTGGGCAGTCTTCTGTGTGATTAACTGCCTCTGAAGACCACTAGGGCTGTGGGTTAGTTGCTACTCGATGGTACACAACAACAGCAGAAGGGATTAGGATTAGAATTCCCTTATGACAGAAAGAGAAAGATCCTATTTCTAGGCAGTGTCACCTTTACAAGTACAGGAGTCAGCATGTAAATGTAACTTTTTTGTCCACCCCACTCAATCCATAGGGAGCTCTGGTGTCCTAGTGGTAAGGAATTGCACTGCCAACCCAAAAACATGTGGTTCAAATCCACCAACAGCCCCTTGAGAAAAAAAACCCAGACAATCTCCTCCTGTACAATTTGTAGCCTCAGGAACTGAGTGGGGGTTCAGCTGTGAATTGGTTCCAACTCAATAGCAAAGAGTAAGAGAGCGATTCAACCCTTAATAATGTTGTTATGTGCTGTTGAGTCAGAACTGACTCAGGGCTGACCCTCCAGCAGTTTTCAGAGGCTGTAAATCGCACAGGAGATTGCCTTTGTTTCTCCCACAAAGCAGTGGGTGGATTCGAATGGCCTTCCTTTCTTTGTGTTGACAGTGCAGTCCCACTAAGCCACCAGAGTTCCTTGAGTCTCTAGGCTGGAGAACTAGAGAGCTGTCATGTTGTCTAACAATCCCATCTCCCATTGTGAGAAGGCTTGGTTAGCCATTGTCTTAAAGATGAGGTGGAGCAGAGAGGGAGGTACCAAGGGGCTTTCCTTCCCCAGGCCTGTGTGTTCCTTCTCCTCTGGTTCTCCTTTCTGCCGAGGCCTTGGGACCAGCCCCTTGCTCAGGGCTGTACTGCTGACCATATAAAGTGTCAGGGGGAAAACTGGAGCTGCTTCCTAATAAGGTCACAGCAGGGAAATCCTGAGCCTGTGCTGGGACCTGCTGGTGGCATGGGGCCCACTGAGATGCTGGCTGGGGTGCCGAAGGCCAGGGAGGTGGAAACCTCTGAACGTAACCAGCTGGAGAGGGGCTCGAGGGATGAGGAGGTAGAGACACAACCAGTTACAGCCAAACAAGAGATGGAACAGCCAGATCTGTCAGAAGGGTATATTCGGGATGGACGTTGTGGTGGACGGAGGCCAGCAGCTACCCACTCGGTCCAGCTCTTCCTCTCAAACTGGGTACTCAGTGAGCTCGGGAAAGGCTTTCTAAGTTGAAACTCTATGCAGATGATCTTGAAAGCATGAATTAAGTGCTAGGAGAGGATTCCTAAGCAAGGAGGTTGTTATGTTACGTGTGTTACAAATCAGAAGCGATTCATAGCTGACCTTCCAGCTGGTTTTCAGAGGCTGTGAATCCCATGGGAGGAGACTGCTCCTCTTTCTCCCATGGAGCAGCTGGTGGATTCAAACTGCCTGCCTTTGAGTTGACAGCACAACTCCCTACCCATTTGGCCACCAGAACTCCATAAGCGAGCAAGAGAACATTTTAAAAAGGCTCTAACCCTAGAAGCTGGTGATGAATATAAGCATATTGCTTCCCTGTTTTATTCCTTCATTCATTTGATGAATTGTTTTTGTGTGTCCCACTGCAATGGATACTAGAGATGCAATGGTGGGGCCACAAGGTCATGGTATTCACAGGGCATGAGGTGGTATTCAGCTGAGCCCTGAGAGAGGAGATGGAAAAGGTTCTGAGAAAATTGGGAAAGCAGTATTTCAGGCAGAAGGCACAGCATATGTGAAGGTGACCATTTTTAGCATCACAAAATAAAAAAAACGGAGCAGGACAATTGTCAGAAACACTGATTGAGTACATACTATGTACCACACACCGTGTGCTATACACATTACACTCTTTACCTCATAGCACAATTATGCAGGACTTGCTGGCTGTGTCCTTCTCATTCCATTGCACAGATCAGGTAAACTGAGGCGTAGAAGGGAAAGGGCATTTCTCAGGTCACAGAGCTAGGAAGTCACAGAAACAGGACTCAAACCCAAGTTCCCAAGACCTAATTCTTAACCACTGCTCTCTCGTGGTTTGGGCTATAAATGACACCCACACTCTAAAATGGGCAGAGTGGTTGACAATGAGCATGGAGGTTGACAGTGAAGTTGGTGGCTGAAAATGAGCATAGTGGTTGACAATGGGTGAAGTGGTTCTCAATGAGTCTGGTGGTTGACAATGAGCATAGTGGTTGACAATCAGAATGGTGGTTGACAGTGAGCTTGGTAGTTGACAGTTGAGTATGGTGGTTGACAGTGAGCATGATGGTTGACAATGAGCATGGTGGTTGACAGTGGATGAAGTGGTTCTCAATGAGTATGGTGGTTGACAGTGAGCATGGTGGTTGACAATGAGCATGGTGGTTGACAGTGGATGAAGTGGTTCTCAATGAGTATGGTGGTTGACAGTGAGCATGGTGGTTGACAATGAGCATGGTAGTTGACAGTGAGCTTGGTAGTTGACAGTGAGCTTGGTGGTTAACAGCTTGGTGGTCAATAATGAGCTTGGTGGTTGGCAATGACCATGGATAGCTTCCTGGGAGTGGAGGTGAGTAGATACCTGCCGAAGAGGCAGGGCTTGGTTTATCTCATTTAAATGACCATCTATGGAATGCCCTGTGCTGGTAGCCAAGATACCCAGGAATGTTATCCACCCTCTGTCCTGACAGAATCTATGACTTACTCATCTGAGCATTATTTGTGCACCAGTCCAGTCCAAGACCCATGGTCACAGAGACGATGAGAGCTCTATTTCTCACAGCTTGGGGAAGTGCTAGAAGTAATTATCTTTGGGCATTCATTTAATGAATGGTTAATTAGTGCTGACTGTGTACTCAGGTCTGGGCTGGGACTGCAGAGGGTATTTGCAGTATATCTAGGAGGGCCCGGGCAGCTCTGGTAGCCATAATGGGTAAGGAGTTGCACTGCCAACCCAAAGGCAGGCAGTTCGAATCCACCAGCTGCTGCAAGAGGAAGATGGGCAGCCTCCTTCTGTGCAATGTCAGCCATAGGCCAGTCCGACTTCAAAGGGGCTCTGATGGTGTAGTCTGCTGGGAGTGGAACTGCTAATCTAAAGGTAACCTCTCTCTAGTGGATCAGATCCATCAGCAGCTCTGAGACAAAAAGATGAACAATCTCCTCTTATTGATTTGAAAACCTGCTGGAGGGTCAGCTCTGAGTCAGTTCCAACTCGATGATACAACAACAATAACAAGCCCAATCTGTCCGATAGTGCCATTAGAGGGAGCAGGACACGAGATGATGGACACAGTGGGGCTCAGTAAATGCAGCCCCCGGTGGGTGGGCGCAGCCTGGGTGTCCGTGCCGTCTCTGCGGTGATCTGGAAATAAGCTGTCTCTTCCACAGACGTACTCCGGCCTCTTCTGTGTGGTGGTCAACCCCTACAAGTACCTGCCCATCTACTCGGAGAAGATCGTGGACATGTACAAGGGCAAGAAGAGGCACGAGATGCCCCCCCACATCTATGCCATTGCCGACACCGCCTACCGGAGCATGCTGCAAGGTGAGCTGGGCCCTGGGGAGAGCAGGGACCACCCCAGGCACCCCACTGAGCCCAAGGCTCCTGAGGCCCGGCCCCTCCTGTCCTGCCTCCTGCAGTTCTCATCAGGAATGTGGTGCTTGGCAGGCCGTGCAGACACTAGTGCGCTGTGACTGAAAAAGGGAAAAAGGCAGCAAGGGAACTGTGTCTGCAGTCCTCTGGCCTGGGAGGGTGAGGCGAGCAGACAGTTGGGCAAATACGGACTTGAATCTGCTCCAGCTCTGGGGCTTTCAGACCCCGGGGCTCCGGGGCCCCCTGGCAGGCCAGCTGGCTGGGAAAGGCTCTCCTGTTCCTCACTCACAAGGACAGGGACAAATGTCCTTTGTGGACAAATGAGGCTATGGACAAATGTCTCTTTGTCTTGAGCCTCAGTTTTCTCATCTATAAAAGGGGGTGATGGTGTCCGTCTTGAGATTTGTGGTGAGCATTGCTTTTCCAAAGGTAGAAGCTTGACATTTACCTTCCTGTTTCTGCGTTATTTGCATTAGAAATATCTATACAGGGTTGGAAGCAGGAGTGGTGTCCACTTGCTAAACAGTCCTCTGGAAACTCTATGAACTTTGAGAAATGATGATAGTTACAGAAAGACTTCTAGTCTTTTGTTCATAGGGACCCTATGAGTCGTACTCCACTCGATGGCAATCACTTACAACAACAACATATAGGAAGCTCTGGTGGCCTAGTGGTGAGAAACTGCACTGTAATTCTGATGGCACGCTGTTCAAATCCACCAGTTGCTTGGTGGGAGAAAGACGGGCATTTTTCTTCTGGGTAATTAAACTGCCTCTGAAAACTAGCTGAAGGGTGAGATATGAGTTAGTTCTGGCTCAATGATAAACAGCAACAACAACATTATATGTATATATGTACATATGTATATATACATATACATATACATATACATATACATATACATATACATATACATATACATATACATATAATGTATGTATCTCTCTCT
>NW_006399867.1:10398512-10439314 GCF_000299155.1 Elephantulus edwardii
AATTTCTAGATTGTGTGCTATCAAGTTGGAACAAACTCATAGCTAACCCTCCAGCAGGTTTTCAAATCAATAAGAGGAGATTGTTCATCTTTTTGTCTCAGAGCTGCAGATGGATTTGATTCACTAACGAGAGGTTACCTTGCAGGTTTCCAGTTAATAGCACTGGAGCAGATTGCCCAGCCTGGAGGAGCTGGTGCATCCGAACCATGTGCCTTTGGGATTGCAGCGCAGCTAGCATCTAAATATCAGTTTAGGGAGTTCTTCAAGTAGCCTACTGGGAAGAAGTTGTGCTGCCAACCCCATGACAATTGGTTTGAACCCACTAGCCGCTCCACAGGAGAATGCCAAATAATTGCCTCCTGTGTGATGTAAAGCTTCTGAAAACCCAGTAGAGTATGAGCTGGAAGTCCCTTCCAATTTGATGGCACACAACATATATCAACATTAGCTGTAGCGGCACAATCCATATCACGTTCTGCTAACCAAAAGCTCACACATCTCTAGTGGCATGGACTGCTAGGAGAACAGGTTTGTCCTGCAGAGGGTGAGACCAGGCTGCTCCTTGGAGGCAAGGATTCTGAAGCTTCGTCTGACATACTTTAGGCATGTTGCAAAGAGGGTCCAGTCCTTAGAGAGGGGCATCACGCTTGGAAGGATGGAGAGACAGCACAGGAGAGGAAGACCCTGGATGAGATGGATTGACACAGTCACTGGGATAATGAGAGTGAATGTGTCAGAGACAGTGAGATTGACTCAGGACAAGGCAGAGTTCAGAGCTATTGTGCATTAGGTCACTATGACGTCTCAGTCAACTCGACGGCCCATAACAGCAATAACAGGCTGATTCACTCTTTGAAAATCAACCAATAGAACAGAATAAAGGGAAAAAAAACAACACCCAACAAAACACCACACCATCAGAGAAAGAATTTGATAAAATTCAACACCCTTTCAGAATTAAAAACTCTCAGGAAGCTAAGAATAAAAATTAACTTCTTGCTTAATAAAAGGAATCCCTAAAAAAAAAATCTTGCATCTAACATCATATGTACTAGTGCACATCCATTTCCCCTGAGATCGGTAAGAAGTTGCATTCTTAGCACTCCTGTTCAATGTTGCCTTGGAAATCCTAGCCAATGTAATCAGATAAGAAAAAAAGCCTAGATAACTTCTAAGTAGTGAGCCTTTCGTGTTCAGCCACCTTGGTCCACCTCTTGGCCTCAGCAAGTTCGAGCCGTTTGATTTATCATCAGGACTTTTTAGGTGTGTGATAAAAATGTAACATCATCCCAGTCTCATCTATTTTTACTGAGGATTTCCTTTCCTAGAAATAGATTCAATCCTGAGATATAGGAGTTGTCCATGTTTCTATCCTTGAGAAAGTCCAACAGAAAAGGGGCTTTGGCAATCCTAAAGTTACATACTGTTGTTGGATGTCAGGAGACCAGAGGTTGTAAACAGCTAGCCAATTCCATCCCCTAAAACAAAGTTTGTTTCGGACCACATTGAAGTTCTAAGGGTATTTGAACTGACTGTCAATTTTTAAAAACTGTGACAATTTAAATAAGCACCCAGATTCCGAGGTTCTTTAGGAACTGGGCTAGGAGCCCTGGTGGCCTCGGCTACAAGGTTTTCTGCTAGCTTCTGGCCAGGCCTTCCATGTTAAAAAGCTGAGCAATCTCCTCTCGTGCGATTTAATGCCTTCAGAACCCCTCTAGAGGATCACTTGTGAGTTGGTTCCCACGTGAGGGCACACACCAACAACAACAGCTAGTAGTAAACTATGGGTAAGGGAATAAGGAATTGATTTTTCTTAATAAACAAAAACTCTTTTGCATTCTTCTGTGATGGAAGTGTATTAACCCATGGTTCATGCAATTCTTTGAGAAGCTGAACATCTCAGAGTTTCACTGTTCATGGCATTTGACATACATTTGGTTGCAAGTCAAGGAAAGTGGCTTAAAAAAATAAGAGTTCTTCACAATGTATAGAAACTTTGTAAGTAAACCAGTATAAAATAAAAATTTTATATAAAAAAGTGATACAACCTTTAAAACAAACAAATAATAGTTTATGACCTCACAACACAGTATGTCTGGAGTTTGACAGTTTCAGAGTTGGTTCATTTAGAAGTTCAGAAATAGTTTTCTTTGAGACTTTTCATCGTTTCTTCCTCCTGGTCACAAAGGGGCGACCGTTGTTCTGGATTTCACACTCTTATGAGGTAATGTTCAAAAGTATGGAAAAAAAGAGGATATAAGAGTAGTATCTTTGGGAATTCTGGAGGCCTAGTGGCAAGAAGCTGTGCTGCAACCTGAAGGCACATGGTTCAAATCCACCAGATGCTCTGCTGGAACTAGATGGGTAATCTCCTCCTGTGCCAGTAGATCTGACTTGAAGACACACACACACACGAGTAGTTTCTTCCCATAAATCTCTTTTTATCAGGAAGGAAACCTTTTTCGTCAACCTTCCCCTGTGTCTCGTTGGTTAAAATATCAACCCTGGCATTTACTAGGGAAGGGGACTGGCATGTTCATGATTGATTTGAGCCATTCCTAACTGTCTCTCGCAGCTGAGGACAGGGACCCACTAAACATATTTTATCTGAAATCAGAAAGAAGTACAAAGTCTAAAGCAAGAATAAACTTTGTCAAAGTAATCTTTCTATATAGCTTACAAATTCCTATATTAATTCTGTTGTTGTTGTTGTTGTTGTTGTTGTTATGTGCCATCAAGTCGTTTGCGACTCATAGCGACCCTATGCACAACAGCCCTAAACCCTGCTCTATCCTGCGCCAACCGCACCGCCTCTGACACACCCATCCCGATTACCCCAGTCACCGAATCAATCCATCTCAAAGAGGGTCTTCCCCTCCTGCGCTGTCCCTCCACCCTCCCAAGCATGATGTCCCTCTCCAAGGACCTCCTGGCAACATGTAAAATTTTAAACATGTATTTGAGCAAAGTTACTCAGAGATCATTGTTGTTAGGTTTGGTAAGCAGACACACACACACATGCACACACACAACACATTGATCTGAATACTACAAAGTGCAGGAGTCTCTTACTATCTGATAATTATTGGAGGGTTTTTTTGGAGGGAATCCCACTTGAAACAGGGACCAGAATTTCATTATAGATAGTAGTTGCTGTTATGTGCTGTTGAGTTACTTACGACTCATAGCGACCCTATGTACAATAGTCCTAACCCCTGCTCTATCCTGTGCCAACCTTATTGTCTCTGACTTACCGACCTCCATTATCCCAGTCACTGAATCAATCGTCTCATCAAGGGTCTTCCTCTCCTGCACTGTCCTTCCACCCTCCCAAGCATGATGTCCCTCTCCAAGGACTGGTCCCTCCTTGCAACATGCCCAAAGTATGTCAGACAAAGCTTCAGAATCTTTGTCTCCAAGGAGCACCCTGGTTTCACCCTCTCTAGGACAAACTTGTTTTATCTCCTAGCTCAAAAAGGGAAAATGTTTTGACCGGGCTTTATAACTAAAACTTCAAGTCATGAAAATAGGTTTATTTTATTTGTTTCTAAGAATAGTAGTATGTTGGTCATAATTGCAGCTAGATACTAATTCTTATGTTGAATACAAAACTAATTAAGAGTCAGTTTTTTGTTAATTTTTTGAGGGCAAAATCATGCTAGGGCATTCTTCATGTCACACTTGACTTCTGAAGCATGGACTAAAGATTATTTTTGCACGCTTAATCTGAGGAGTCATCTGATTTATTTAGTTTTTACTTCTCTGATCTTTAGAGCAGTCTCTGAAGGCCTTAGCTGTACATTCAACTCCTCACTTACCAACATGATTAGGATTCAAATAGCAGGTCATTTCGTGAAAATTAGCATTGTGTTAAAAATGGAGGAGGGCCCCATCAGATCACAAAATAGAGGATAATTATATCATTGCACAATTGTCGAATTATATCATTACATAATTTTTAAAATGACATTTTTATATAAATCATATCATACTATACCTGCAAAGTCACTACAAACTGTGGGCCCAGTCAAGCTGATGCATAACCTTTGCCATCCCAGGCAGTATGGCTTTCACCTTGCACCGCAGCATTCACTTCTGCCAGGCATACCTCATTAATGCATAACGCAGTCAGATAGTAGATGTCACTACTGGCACAAATGTGAAATGTTGGAAAGTGAAATAGTCGTTAAGTGAAGAATAGGTATCTTAGTACTAATAATGATTTTCTGATTTTCAGTTATTATTTGATCTGATATTTTTTTCTTTTTGTGGCCTTGCCAATATCTTTGGCTTCGTAAAATGTTAAATCTTCAGAAGAATTGGCAACTTTGCAGACCTGTCAGTTTATACTCTGCCCTTAGCTTGATGGTGCGTGTTTCCATCCAGTAATTGGTAAGATTAAGCTATTGGATGAGTGAGTGAACGTGGTGTAGACGAGAGAGAAGGACATTTTCGTTGCTGGGGGTTGGGTGAACGCTGGTCCCTGGATGATGGCAATGGTTTGTCTTCCACTGTACCCAAAAGTTTTCCATTCAAACCCACCCAGCATGCTGCAAAATCAAGAAATCTGGTGGAGAAGTTCTACTTGTTAACTCGAGGTTGCCATGAATCAAAATTGACTCTACAATAATGAGCTTGATCTTTGACTTTTGACATTCTGAGTAGTTGATTCACGGGAGAATATTTTTTGTTTTGTATGACTTTAATATCCTAGACAACCTCTGAACTGTGGGGTAATGTTATACTCAAATACAAGGACCCTTTTGGTTTACATTTTATTCCTTTATGTTTTAATGCTAAATCATATAGTCAGATGTGTAAAATCTCCTAGGAATGTTCAAGTGACACATTCTAAGTCCCAGGAGGAAACAATGGCAATGACCAACACACATATCCATTTCAAAAATCAACTATTTGTCGATTAATCAGCAGCTGTACTTCTTTTTCTTTGATATCCAGGAAATATTAATTAAAATGAAAAGAATGCATGTGACCTAACATGTTCAAAGATTATATTTATAGTAAATATTGCACTTTCTGTTCATAAATTCAGGGTACAGTAAATTTAGTTGCCTATTAAAGTTCACTTTCATGTTTCCCTTCTAGTTATATTTGATAGAAAAATACCCAGTCAATTTCAAATAAGTTTGGTAATTTTGGTAATTACTAGTAATTTTTTAATAATTTTGAGCTTAATGTGTGATTCAGGCTTCTTTTAAAATTAATTTTAATGAACGTTTACAAAGACTTTGGACTTCCATTCATTCACCATTGCACTTTTCTCCCTCCCAGTTTGCTCTTCTCTTTGAAAAGTAAAAGAAAAATTCTTTAATTGTTATACAATTCCTCCTCCCAAGTCTACTCTACTCTCAGGCTTTGGTTTTAATCTTTCTTCTTGAGAATATACACAGTAGAACATATCTCACTCAACAGTATTCACATGTACAATTCAGTGGCACTGAGTGACTACAGTCTTCCTATTTTGCCAACATTCTCACTCTACTTTTCTGAGTTACTCCTTCCCCATTAACATTAACTCATTATCCCCTTAGTTTTATTTTTCACCCCCCCTTAGATTTATTTTTAATCTTTTGAGTTGCTTTTGACTATTTGAACTCATGTAGATAGATATTAAAGACCATAATGCTCACAACACATTCTTTATTAGTTAAGCTAAGCTATTGTTCGGTTTTAAGAAAATGTTTGTTTACAACTTAAGGTTTAAACATGATCTAAGGGCAATAATTTTATCCTCCCTCAATGACTCCCAAAATTCTGGATTCAGTGAGATTTTAAGTTCTGTTCTGCACTTCCCCCCTTTTGATCAGAATTTTTCTAATTACTTGTTCATTTGTTTTGACTTGACCTGGAGCAGCCTAGCAGACTGGTGACTCTGTGTGTGTGTGTGTGTGTGTGTGTGTGTGTGTGTGTGTGTGACCATTGAGTCAGAACCGACCCATAGCTGACCCTCCAGTGGGTTTTCAGAGGCAGTTAATTGCACAGGAAGAGATTACCCATCCTTTTCCCACAGAGCACCTGGTGGCCTCAAACCACGTGCCTTGGGGAGTGCAGTGCAGCTTCTTGCCGCTAGACCACCAGAGCTCCCTAGTGACAGTAGAGCCCAATAATTTTTAAAATTAGGGTTTCAAATTATAAGCTCCGGAAGCATTCTATTTATCCACAAAAAAAAAATTCTCCCTTGTAGAGTGGGAATTTGGTTTTGGCGAAGGAAATTGTAGGCCCTGTCTGTGGCCCCATGACTGAATACTGCTTCCTGCTTAAAGTCAAGTGGCCAAGATACACACTGAGCTCCCCTTGCCAGCTCTTCGGAGGTTTGTAGAATTGAAAACCTTCTGGAGAGCAAGCTATGAATCAGTTTTAACTCAATGGGACATAACAATAGCAACAAAGCAAGCAGTAGAAAAGTGGTGAGATGCACCCTGTTAAAGCTGGACCCTGTCTTACAATTTTCACTGTATTCACACAGCTTGTAGGATCCACAACTGGAGGCCGGTGTCCCATTTTATAGCTGGATAAACTGAGGCTGAGAGTGGTGCAGAACTTACAGAAGGTTGTGTAGGTGGGCCATCTGGGTTTGCACCTGGTTTATCTGATTCTCAACCCTGTGCCTTGTCCAGTTGTGGCGTTAAATGTTGTTAAATGAACCACTCCTCAGAAAGTCCATCTCTTTTACTTCTCAGGCTGTGAGGCCCTCCCTGAGCTAGTTAGCTGTGGTTAACTTGACGAGGGTGAGGAAAGCACCCCTAGAGTGTTCTGACAGGAATCACTTTGGCTCTTCCTGCTCTGCTCCAGGGGTCTCTTGGAACAAGCGGAGGGTGTGAAAGGCAGATAAGATTGTGTCTGACTTGCTGAGAAGAACCACAGGATTTGTCTGCAGCCTTGAGGACTGATAGCAACAGTCAGTGGTCTGTCCTCACCTAATTAACGCCAAATGACCTCTCTGAGGGGATTAGAGAGGAAACAGCACACAGCAGTGAGCAGCTCCAGGCTCTTAACTGAAGAACACAGAAGGCAAGGGCCTGTACTGTCTCTGTTTTCCCACACTCAGCTGGCAGACCTGGGGCTGCAGCATGCTCACCCAACTCTCCAAGGGCTGTTCTGTGACTAGGCTGCCAAGGAAAGGCCCAGCTGCTCATAAACCCTCACGGTATGAGCTCTGCTCCATCAAAACCACATCCCTTAGCCCTGTGGACACCTTCCTCTGACAGATCAAGGCCCTGAGGTTCTGGGCCCAGTGACTGGGCCCAAGAAACAGAATCAAACTGGGACACAAGCTGCTTCTTGGAGGCAAGGATTCTGAAGCTCCATCTGACTTACTTTGGGCAGGTCGCAAGGAGGTCTTTGGAGAGGGACGTCATGCTTTGGAGGGTGGAGGGACAGCGCAGGGGAGGAAGACCCTGGATGAGATGGATTAACTCAGTGACTGGGGTGATGGGGATAGATGTGTCAGAGACAATGAAGTTGGCTCAGGACAGAGCAGAGTTCAGAGCTGTTGTGCATAGAGTCGCTGTGAGTTGGAGTCAACTTAATGGCACATAACAACAACGGCACATAACAACAACTGCAACCTGTGAGGCCTTCTGGTCTGTTCTAGATTGAATTGTGTCCCTCAAAGTATAATTACTGATATAATGTACAAGCTCTGTCATGATTCCTCCAGGCTGATAAATGGAATATTTGAAGAAGGATTAAGGGTGAACGGCCACATCCCTTCATCCCATCAAGGCCCTAACTGAATGTAAGGGGGGGTTTCCCTAGAGCATAGCTTATGATGTTTTTATCACACTAGAAATAAAAGAAGGGAGCTCTGGTGACCTAGTGGATAAGGAGTTGCATTGCCAACCTGAAGGTAGAAGGTTCGAGTCCACCAACTTCTCTAAGGGAGGTAAAAAAAAACCACCCCAAACTCAAACTCAATGCAGTTGAGTTAGGACCAACTTATAGCTGACCCTCCAGTGGGTTTTCAGAGGCTGTAAATTGCACGGAAGAAAATTCTGAGGGCAAAAGATGGGCTCTCTTCTCCAGTGCGATTACAGCCTCTGAAAACCCACTGGAGGGTCAGTTAACAGCTGGTTTCAGCTGGATGGCAGTTGAGTGAGTGAATGAGAGATACGAAGGAGGGAGGGGGGAGGTAAGGTGAGAGGTGGGAGGGGCTTAAGTGGCAGCAGGAAAGAATCACCAGGAGTCAAAGGTAGATTTTTGGACCCAGCCCTGCATGATGAAGCTCTGATACCAGGGAAGACTTAGACCCTTGGAAATAGCTGGGGACCATGAGGCCTGCAGAGGCTTGAAGGAAACAAGGACTTTCCTTCAGAACTGATGGGAGAGAGGGCCTTCCCCAGAGCTGGCACCCTGCATTTGGGAATTCCAGCCTTCGGAGCTGAGAAGGGATCTCTGCTGGCTTAGTGACAAGAAATTGCCCTGCCAGCACAAAGGTATGCAATTCAAATCCACCAAATGCTCTGTGGGAGAAAGACAGACAATCACCTGTGCGGTTTGTTGTTGTTGTTAGGTGCTGTTGGGTCAAGTACAACCCATAACGACCCTATGCACAACAGACGTGAACCTTGTCTGGTCCTATGCCTTCTTCACACTCCCTGACATGCTAGAGACCATTGCGGCAGTGACCATGTCAGTCCACTGTGTTGAGGGTCTTCCTCTCCTTCGATGACCCTCTACCCTTCCCGGCAACATGTCCCTTTCCAAGGAAGAGCCCCTCCTAGGTGAAGCCTCATTATTCTTTCCTCCAAAGAGCACTCCAGCTGCACCCTCTAGAAAACATATTTGTTTGTTCTTTTAGCCGTCCATGGGATGTTCAGCGCTCTTCTCCAACACCACAGCTCAAAGGTATCAATTCTTCTTCTGTCATCCTTATTAATTATCCAGCTCTCAGATGCATAGCAAGTGATCAGAAGCACCATGGCCTGAATCAGACACACATTTTTCCTCAAACTGATATCATGACTCCTCAATAATTTGAAGAGATCCCTAACTGCAGACTTTCCCAGTACAATGCATCTTATTTCCTGACTGTTGGTACCAAGGATGTTAATTGTGGATCCAAGTAAGAGAAATTTACTGTGTGATTTACTGCCTATGAAAACCCAGTGGAGGGTCAGCTATCGGTTGATTCCAACTGAGTGATACACAACAGCAACAGAGCTGTAAGAGAATAAACTTCCGTTTATCAAAGCCATCACCTGTGATATCTGTTAACAGCAGCACCAGAGAACTGCCCGCTAGGCATTGTGGGGGACGTTATAATGCTATTATCCCATATAAAAAGTGGAAAATCAGGCCTCCAAAGACAAAAGCTTCCAAGGACTTCTTTTCTTGTGTCAGGGAGCAAGGATGTCCATTTAAAGACTAAGGTGCACCAAACCCAAGTAATGATATTTTTTTTATTTTATTTTACTAATTTTTGTGTGTGTGCTTTCAAATTGGATCTGACTGGTACAGGAGGAGATTGCCCCTCCTCCAGCAAAGCATCTGGTGGATTTGAACCACATACCTCTGGCATTGCAGTGCAGCTTCTTGCCACTAGGCCACCAGAGCTCCCTTAATGATATTTTGAATTGCTTCCTACACATGTCAAAAGTTGGACAGTGAATCAGGAAGACTGAAGAGTTGGTGCTTTTGAATTGTGATGTTGAAGAAGAAAGAGCATTAAGTTTCCCATGGAGTACCAAAGGGACCATCAAGTCTATCTTGGAGGAAGTGCAACTGGTGTGCCCCATAGAGACAAAGATGGTGAAACTCACATACTTTGGACATGTTGTCAAGAGGGGCCAGTCCTTGGAGGAAAAAAAATCATGCTTGGAAAGATGTAGGGTCAACAAACGAGAAGAAGACCCTCGGCACGATGGATTGCCGCAGGGACCGTGACAGTGGGCTCGTGTAGAGCGGAGGTTGTGAGGTGTGAGTAGCATCAGGCAGATGTCGCTGTCTTACCTAGGTCACTGAGTCAGAGCTATCGTGATGATGTTTAACAACAGGAATCTTTGCCCACACAGGCTGCCATGTCTTTCTTTCTCGGGGTAGCTCATGGATTTGAACCACTGACCTCTTAGTTAGCAGCCGATGACTTAGCTATTATTGTACCACCAGGGCACCTTAGAAAGGGCAAATAACACACTCATTGCTGTTGAGTTGGAACCCGCTTAGAACTGACCCTCCCTGTCAAAGGCTGTAAACCCCGTGGGAGATTATCTTTCTCCCACAGTGCAGCTGGTAGATTCGAACTGCCTGCCTTTGGGTTCACAGTGCAACTCCTTACCCACTAAGCCACCAGAACTCCCTTAAAAAGGGCAAAGGGTCCTTGAATTAGGATTTTTTTAATGAAAAAATTATTATTTTTTAAATAAATAAGCAGAAAATAATGAATTGAAGAAGCAGAGATATGTAAAGCAGTGTCTTTCTTGTGGAAATCTCCCAAGGCCACTCGATAACATTGGTCTGTATGCACCCCAGCCTTGTATGTCAGGAGCTGCCCAGCCTGGGGGGTCCCTGCCTTGTTCACCCATTGCTGACTGAGAGCCCACTCTGTGCCAGGTGCTGCTCTCGACAGCCTGCAGGCGGGTGGTCAATGCTAACAACATCATCATACAAGCACATACAGAACGGCAGACAAATTATTCTCTGGCAGTGCAAGTTGTCTGCATTTGTCTGTATATTGAAAGGTTGGTGGTTCACCTCACAGCAGAAGAAAGCCCTGGCAGTTTGTATCCATAAAGGGCAGAGCCAGGACAGCCCTACGGGGTTTTGTAACACTGGGGTCAGTATGAGTCATACTTGATGGCAATCAGTGTTGCTTGTAAGTGGTATGGATGGGAGGAGGCTCCAGGGAGCTGTGAAAGTGTATCTCAGAGGGTGGACTGGGAAGGTGATATAAGGGCTTAATTTAAAAAACAAAAAAAAAAACAAAAACCCCACCAAAAAAAAAAAAGGTTGACTTTTGACTCTGGCTGTCAGTGAGGCTGGGACAGTCCAAGTGTTGACGTGCTCAGCCACCTCTCTCTCTCGCCCCAGAGCCCTCCGTCCACCTGCATCCATGGCGTTAGGTCAAGATCCACGTCCTTGACTTCTGACTTCTCCCGGGCGGGGGAGTTCGCAGAGACTCTCAAAGGGACATCACAGCTGACTTGACAGTTCCCCTTCAGCAGGTCCCACAGAAGCCTGGCACTGGAAGGAAGGGGGAGAGAGAAACAGCTGAGAAGGACCCGACTGGGTTTTCTCCTTTTATGGTCAGCTGCAGGCTCCTGGCTCCCCAGCCATAAAGCATCCCTCGTGCTTGGCTCAGGCCGGGCTCTCTGGTCTGCTGGGAGCCGGAGTCTCCCCAGAGCCCTCAGCTGGAGGGAGGATACACTGGAGTCCTTCATCTCCGCCCAACACCCTCAAGACCTACACCTCTAAGACCAGAGCCCCAGTGCCGAGAGCAGTGGAGAGATAGAGAGGGACACGTTTTGGGATGAGGTCAGCCCCACCCTGGCTCCCACCCACAGTCTGCTCTCCCACCTCTAGCCTTGATGCAGCCCACCCCTACTTGTCCACGTAGTCTGCAATTCCTACACATCCTTTTTTGAACATTGCATTGTGTTTCGGGTCAAAGGTGACACAGCAAATGAGTTTCCCACTCAACAATCCAGGCAGAAAGTGTTCAGTGATGTGGGCCCTCCTCCCCACCCCTCTGCAAATGTGTCAACACACCCAGGCTCCCACCCTCCCTCCTGTTCCTACCCAGCCTTCCCTGTCCTCGTCCCTCCAGTATCCCTGCCCCCTCTTTGCCTTCTGTATGTTTTGTGGCCATCGCTGACCATTTGATCTTGTACAGTCAGTGGTTCTAAAGAGCACCTTCCCTACCAGTGGTCAAAACTCAAAAAATCTCATCGCCTTTTGCTCTAGAGCATCCTCCTGCCGGGCCAGGAAGCTCCTGAATTGGCTCCCAATGTTGGTGGTGGTTCTGTTGATGGCGTCAGAAGCCCCAGCCCTGAAGGCAAAGACGCAGAGCCTCGAATGATGATGATTGCGTCTTCTACCACCAATTTAGGTTAATGAAGAGAATAACAGACAGGGCACAAGGAGAGACCAAGCTAACCTTTGAAAGATACAAGCAACTTGGCAGAGGCTCATTTTCAGAGAAATTAGAGAATCAGTAAGACAACCTTACAGACTCTGTGGTACGTACATCCATTTTGAATGAAGCAGTGGGCACTTTTACCAAAGAAACACAGCATCCCTTCCTGAAAGACAATGAATCTCCTGAGTGAAAACCAAAAGAAGGGTCCCACAGTGAGAGGGAATGAAGGTGAAGCAGAGGACCCCACATATAAAGAAGGAACTGAACTGCCCACCACCCGGATCCTGATGGCACAGAAGTCATTGTAAAGCCCCTTCCCAGGCCGTCGTGGACTGCTGAGCCCTGAGCTGAGCTGAGCTCTCTGCCATGATGACCTTATTCTTCCTACAGCAAGAAAAGTGTCATAAAGATAAAAAAAAGAAGAAAAAGAACAACCAACAAACTACCTTCTAGTAGGACGTGGATCATTGGGAGGAGAATGGCTCTCATTGCTCCCCCCAGATGAGCCTACTAGTGGATTCGAACTGCCAGAGAGGCTTAGCCTTTGAGTTCACAGGACAATTCCTTACAGGCTGCACCACCAGAGCTCCTTCTAGGGGTCACTTGCCCATTGGAGCTGAAGAAGCATAGCTGACCTTCCAGGGATTTCAGAGGCTGTAAATCACACAGGAGATTGCACATCTTTCTCCCTTGGAGCAGCTGGTGGATTTGAACCATCTGCCATTGAGTTAACAGCACAACCTCTTACCCACTAGGCCACCAGAGCTCCCTCCTTCTATGGACTGTAGTGTTTGGTGGGTTTTTTTTATAGGTCAGTGGCTGAAAGATGACTTGGGGAAGTGGATTCATTTCCAGATTAAAACAATGGTTTTAGGTGATAGTTTTAGGAGTTCCTCTAGCCTCTATCAGTCTGGTCTCCGGATTTTTAAGGAATTTGAGTTTTGTTCTCCGTCTTTCTCCCCTTTTAACCAGTACCATGTGTGGTATCTCTGGTGCGAGTGATCTGTAGTGGTAGTGGGTCACCATCTAGTTCTTGTGTGTGCTTCTTGACACAGCTTGGATGTCACTCTCAGGGAGCGTCAGAAGCCAGCTGTGTCCCCATAGCACTTTTGACATTGACCCTGTGGGCTTGCCCCCACCCTGATGTGGTTTCCTGGTCAATTTGACACCCCCACTGAATTGCAAGCATCTCAAAACAAGGATTAAGTAACTGGGGGATAAAGGAGGGGTGTTGGCCTGACAGTGGTGAAAGTCTCCCCTTCCAAGCAGGACTTGGATTCTCAGCCAGTGTGCCTCGTGTATACCCACTGCCCAGATCCTCTGAGGGAGAAAGCCAGGAAATCTCCACTTCTGTGATACACAGCCTAGAAGACCCAGTGGAGGGTCAGCTAACAGTCGGTTCCGACTTGACAGCCCTGAGTTTGATGTGTTCACCAGGATAGGAAGGGAAAACAAGAAAAAGTCACATCATGGATGTTTTTCTTGTTGTTTGTTGCTGTTGAGTCAGGTTCAACTCCTAGCAAGCTCCATGTGTACAGAGAACTGCCGCATAAGGTTTTCAAGGTGGTGACCTTTCAGAAGCAGATCGCCAGGCCTTTCTTCCTTGGTACTGCTGGATGAGTTTGAGCCACCATCAGGGACATCCTATCACAGGTAGAGGGCACATTACTATTCCAGCTGCTTTGTGCTTTCTTTTTCCAAAATTATAGAGGATAAGCAGGTCAGACTCTGATCACAGTGTGGCATCTAACCAGGAAAGGGAACTTGGGGACTGTGAGATACTGTAAGCCACAGGGTCCCTTTGTAAAATTTGGAAAAGATCTTCATTCCACAGACCCTTTACTTGTGTCTTCTGCAAGATTCTTGACATAAATAAGCAAAGCAGCAGTTACTGAAATGAATACTTGCTCTTCGGGTTATGTAGTGTCCATGATCCGCAGTCAGCACCCTTGGTACCAGCAGTCAGGGGAAGTGAGCAAGTCTGGTGTCTCTTCAAAGTTTTGAGGAGAACTGACATCAGTTTGAAGACTAAAGTGTGTCAGATTCAGGCCATGGTCTTTTCAGTCACTTGCTATGCATCTGAAAGCTGAAGAATGAATAAGGATGACAGAAGAATTGATGCTTTAAAGCTGTGGTGTTGGAGAAGAGCAGTGAACATCCCAGGGAGGGCCAAGAGAACGAACAGATATATATCTTGGAGAATAAGATGGTAAAGCTTCATCTCACATAGTTTGGGCATGTTGCTAGGAGAAGTTATTCCCTGGAGAGGGACATGATGCTTGAAAGGTGGAGGATCAGTGAAAGAAAGGAAGGCCCTTGGTGAGATGGATTGACACAGTGACTGCAGCAATGGGCTCAAGTGTGTCGGAGATGATGACGATGGCGCAGGACAGGACAGGGCTCAGGTGTGTTGTTCATAGGTTTGTTATGAGTCATACTTGACTCAGTGACAACTTACAACAACAACATGCAGCTCTGGAGGAGGGCACGGCAGAAAGGCCCACATCAGCTAAGGAGGTGTGGGATCAGAGAAGGTATCTTGGAGGTGACTCCCACGGTGTCATTTCCAGGATGGGTTCACTAGGAGAAAGCTCTGGAGAGGGTGCTCCGAGCAGAAGAAACAGTGAGTACAAAGCTTGGAGGGTAAGAATAGCTTGTCATGTCAGTGAATTCCATCAGGGAAGCCCCACAAACCCCAGCGCCAACAAGCAGTGCCCAACCCTGCCTCCCTCCTGCCCATAATGGACCTCGGAGAGCTTCCCACGCTCAGAGATGGTACGTTTCCTCTGGGAACGTTCCAGGAAAGAAGTCTCCCAGCAGCCCCTGCACTGAGCCTCCAGGCCTGTGAGGGAAGGGCCCAGACGAGCATCTGGGCAACCAATCTTCTAAGACTCCTGTGCTCTGGGCTCAGAGAACACGGATCCTCTGCCTGTCAGTCTCAGAAATGGCCCTTGAAATACAGGAGGCTGTGTGGGCTTTAGGAGGTACTGCTTCTGCTGGGGTTCCCATCACAGCAGGCCTGGGTCCTCCAAGTTCTCCAAACCCCCAAGCAGGCCCTGCTTCATCTTATAGCCATTCCCCACCTACCACCACCTCCAATCCATTTTTAACCTATTTCCTATTCAGTCTTGTTTGCTAGTGGATTTCTCCCTGGGGTGGAATTGGAAGGCACAGACTCCATGTCCCCTCACTCCCAGGATGCCTTGCTGGATGTTGTCCTCCTGACACCCCTTCCACAGAGTCGGTGACCCTGGGGCCTGGCTCTCCCCAGACTGTTCTGGGTGAACTCACGTTTGATTATTTCTTACTTTATTTCATTTACATGAAAGTTTACAAATCCTATTGTGTCTTCACCTAATGTTTGGTTTTCTTCTTGGTCTTACCCAAGAAGGAAATGTCAACCTAAACTTGAATCTGAAAGACTCAAGGAAGATAAAATAGTACAGTGGGGGGAAAAGCGAGGTCTTAGGGTCCAGCCAAATTTGGATTTGGGCTTCATTCCCACCACCTGTTGTCTATGTGACCTTTGGCGTGTCATGCCTCACTTTCTGCACATGTAAGATGGGTACCATGCCAGTGCCCCCTGATGGGTCTCTTCTGTCTTTCCCATATATTGTGTTTCTTTGGTCTTTTTTTTTTTTACTTTTTTCTGTGTGTGTCTCTCTGTGTGTGTGTGTGTGTGTGTGTGATGACTAGTGTGGGGTTTTTTTAATTTTATTTTTTTTTTTGGTTTTTTTTTCATAGTGTTTTTTTTCTATATTTTATTAATTTTCATAAACATTTACAGAGATTTTGGGTTTCCATTCATTCATTGTTGCACTATTCTCTCTACCCTCCTCCCAGTTTGTTCTTGTCCAAATGCCACAGTGCTTGTCAATGCCAGTTCTGATTAATCTTCTTTGTCAGTGTGTCCTTTGCCATTCCCTATCACTCCTCCCTGAGAGAGACTTCACCCTGAGTCATAAGGAAAAGGGGATGGCGTATTCTCTTAGCTACTTCCTGCTGAAAAGGGACGCTGTGGGTTTCAGGGTGAAGATCTTCTCTCACTACTCTAAAGGGCCCCTTTGGCAGTAGGAAACACATAGACTATTATGGAGATTGATTTTGGAATTTAGATGCACTCTTATTGATTGTGCTTGGCCGTACATGTTCATATCCTTGAAGATGTATCATGGGGGTGTTGCAACCTAGAAGACACAAATTTGACTAACAAGTTATAAGTACATGAGTCCAGAAATTATGGAAAAGTAAAAGAAAAGATTCTTAGGGTTTCCACTCATTCATTGTTGTACTTTTCTCCCTGCCCAACCCCTTCCCCCCAATTCACTCTTCTCCTTCAAAATTTGTTATTTAAAAAATTGTTATTAAATCCCTCCCTTCAAGACCACTCCACTCTGCAGCCTTCATTCTGGACTCCTGTAATGACAAGAATTCCCAATTACATATCCCTTTTAAACAGTTCTTTTCCTCATCTCTTTCAATACAATAGACATCATTCATCTGTTCCTTCTCTGTCTTCCCTCAACCCCGATGTCAGTCCTGTTTTACAACAATGGCCCTATGCAATATATGTTCTTTTGTGACTGAGATATTTCACTCAGCATAATGTCCTCCAGGGTCACCCACTTTGTATAATATTGCATCAGTTCCTTGTTTTTCAATGCTGCATAGTATTCCATCATACACTGTGTTTTATAAAATAATCACCATCCACCTATGCCTACCATTGCCTATCTTGTCAGGTCCCCAATGGATCTTTACTAATCCCTTCATCCTCTCCCTCCTCCTACCAAACTCTGTGAACCTGTGATTTGGGCCCCTCCCTACCCTCAGTCCCTCTCTAGCCTCTCCCCTTTCTCCTTTGGACTTTTATACACATCTAACTGATTGTCCTTCTATTTTCACAACAATTGTCTCACGCAGTATTTGTCTTTATGAGACTGAGCTAGTTCACTCAGCATAATGCTCTCCAGCCTCTCCCATGTTACGTAGTATTTTTCAAAATCATTGCTCCTAAGTGCTGCATAGTATTCCATCGTGTGAGTGGACCACAGTTTCTCAGTCCATTTGTTTGTAACATACATTCTTTTAAGGGTTGGTTTGGAGAGTGATTCTTGGGCTGCTGTGAGAACAGGGGAGGACAGCAGCACAGGCCGGCTCAGGGGACTCAGAAATGGGAATTATCAGCCGAACTGCAGGCGGGACTGGTGTCCTTTGCTCTTTATTTCCTGTGCTTTTAGGTTTTGCTTTTTCTTTTTTTTTTATCAAGAGCAGACCTTCTTCCAGCATCTCAGGGGATTTCTAGGTCAATTGGTTTTTCCATTACCAGTTCAGCATACTACACTCCACACCACCAGAGCTTCATGAAAAAATAGCTCTATTGGAAACATTTATGAAAGGTCCTAACTCACTACGAAGTCAAGAAGCAAGGCTAGTGGATGGTATAGCAAACATACTACATTTAGAATGCATGTTTTGATGACAGCGGACTGAGGCTCACTTGGCATCAGCACTGAACAAAGCCAGGAAATGGGTATTTATTCATTCTACATTGTCTTGTGGTGAGTAGTCACTGCACTTTGAAGGCCTGGGACCATTTTCCACTATTTCAGCATTGACTGTTTTGTCTTCCGAGGTGGGTCATAAAACCATGTTTAGGGGTAAACATTAATCAGATTATTTACTATTTCTTGGAACAGAGGGATATATTCAGATAGAATCAGAAAGTGGTCAGCAAAATGGAATCGCAGCCTCCCCTCCATATTTCCTTTCAGGGAAGGAAGCTCATCTCTTGTTTTGTTTTGTTTTAATTAATTTTAATGAAAGTTTACAGAGACTTAGGGTTTCCAGTCATTCATTGTTGTACTTTTCTCCCTGCCCACTCCCTCCCCCCCCAATTCACTCTTCTCCTTCAAAAGTAAAAGAAAAACTCTTTCATTGTTATGCAATCCCTCCCCCCAAATCCACTCCACTGTGCAGGCTTTATTCTGGACTCCTGTCACAACAATAATACCCAATCATATATCCCTGTTAAACAGTTCCCTCCCTCATCTGTTTCAATGCAGTATACATCATTCCTCCCCTCCTTCTCTGTCTTCCCTCAACCTCATTGTCAGTCCTGCTTTACAACAGTGGCCCTAGTGCCAATCAACAAACGAATGGATAGAGAAGCTCTGGAATAGTCACACAATGGAATACTATGCAGCATTGAAAAACAAGGAACTCATGAAATATTATGCAACGTGGATGACCCTAGAGGACATTATGCTGAGTGAAATATCTCAGTCACAACAGGATAAATATCGCATGAGGTTCATCCTTTTGGAGATGTAACTTTCTAATCTATCTTTACTATTTAGCCCTCAAAAAAAATGGGGGAAAGGGGTGGGCAGGAAAGTGCAACAATGAATGGAAATCCAAAGTCTCTGTAAATTTTCATAAAAATGAATAAAAAAAATAATGGAACCACTTTGGTTTCAACTTTATCATTTAGATGTGGAAACGTATTTAAGTTTAAAAATCCAAAGGTCTTTAATCCATTTGTGGTGTTGTGTAACCATCACCACAATCCAGTCTTCCTGTTGCTGTTGTTGTTAGTTGCCGTCGAATCAACCATGACTCATTTGTTGTTGTTGCTGTTAGGTGCTGTCGACTCATAGCGGCCCTCTGAACAACAGATCTGAACCTTGTCTTATCCTGTGCCGTCCTCATCGTCTCTGACACACTAGAGCTCATTGCTGCAGTCACTGTGTCAATCCGTCTCATGGGTGATCTCCTTACCTTTCACTCATCATCCACCTTTCCAAGCTTGATGTCCCTCTCTGAGGAACAGCCTCTCTGAGCACCATGTCTCACCATCCTTGCTTCTAACAGGCACCTTCATTCCATTAACTTCAAGACATGCCTGTTTGTTCTTTTGTCAGTCTGTGGGATACTTTGTACCCTTCTCCAACATCACAACTCAAAGACAAAAATTAATTGCCCTGAGTTAGTTCTGATTCATGGCAACCACAGATTCTGGGTAGAACTGAGAACTTTACAACCTAGGCTTCAGTCTTAATGAAAATATAGGAAAAATCAACTGGCTTTTTCTTTTCTGCTGTAGCTAGAGGGGTTCTCACTGCTGGCCATTTTGTTAGCAATCAAGCACACACTGTTTGTACCACTGATAGTGTGGTAAGGAGGAGTCGTGGTGGCCTAGTGGCAAGAAGCTGTGTTGCGATCTCAAAGGCCTGTGGTTCAGGGCTACCAGCTGCTCCACAGGAGAGGGATAGGCAGTCTCCACTCATGTGATTTACTGCCTCTGAAAACTACCAGAGGGTCAGCTATAGGTTGGTACAACAACAATGTGGTAATCACTTGTACCGCCAACCTAAAAGTATGCGATTAGAACCCACCAGCTGCTCTGGGACTGACGGAGAAAGATGGGCAATCTCTTCTCATGTGGTTGACAGTCTCTGAAAACCCCCGGAGGGTCAGCTATGAGTTAGTTCTGACTTGACAGCACTCAACAGCACTTTAAAAAAAATAAAACACAAAGGTACCAAAAATTTCCAACATGACAAATTTAAGCAAAACTACTGAATTGCAAACTTTTTCAAATAAGTGAATTGTTGCCATGTAAATTTTATCTCCGTAAAGCTATTTTCCAAGGGGTTCTGAGAGCCATGGTCTCTCAGGACTTGTGTTACTGACCCAAAGGCAGCCCCTCTCAGGAGGCTGGAACTCACCAGCAACTCAGCTGATGGGAGAATCATGGGCTGTCTCCTACCGTGTGGTTTACAGCCTCAGAAAACCTCCTGGAGAGTCAGCTGTGAGTCTATTCTGACTCGAAGGCAATGAATTGAGTTTGTTGATACTTAAGAACAAAGAAACAAACAAAACCAGACTGCTGTGGGGGTCAGTTCTTACCCACAGTGACTCTCCTCAGGGCCGCTCCAAGGCTGTGCCTCTCCACGGGAAAACATGGCTCATCTGTCTCTTGAGGACTGGTTGGCGAATCCCAACTACTGACCTTTCCATTAGCAGCCTGATACGTTATGCACCGTGCCACTATTGTTGTGTGCCATCGAGTTGGTACTCAGAGCTGACCCTCTAGTGGGTTTTCAGTGGCAGTAAATGTCACAGGAGGAGAGTGCCCACCCTGTGTCTGCTGAACAACTGGTGGATTTGAACCTTGTGCCTTTGGGATTGCTGTGTAGGTTCTTACCACTAGGCCGCCTCAGCTCCCTTACGCCACTACTGCTCCTATTCTCTAACACACTCTCACCCGACCCCTACACACAAATGGTCCCTTGAACAAATGGACAGTCAGTCCCTCTTCCTGCTCCCAGTCCCTGGAAGCCACTCATCACCTCTCTGTTCTGTGGTTGTTGTTGTTGTCATGTGCCATCAAGTCGCCCATGAGTCATAGTGACCATCTATGTCCAATAGCTCTGAGTACTGCCCTATCCTGAGCCAGTCTCACTGACTCTGACACCCCTACCCCTATGGCCCTGGTTATCATGTCAATCCATTTCATCCGGGATCTTCCTCTCCTGCGCTGTCCCTCCACCCTACCAAGCATGGTGTCCTTCTCCAGGGATCAGTCACTCCTGGCCACATGCCCAAAGTTTATTAGACGGAGCTTCAAAATCTTTGCCTCCAAGGAGGAGAAACTTGATTTCACCCTCTCCAAGACAAATCTGTGCTCTAGACATTTCAAGTCAATGATTCATATAGAATGTTGTGCCTGATTCTTCACTGAGGTTCATCCACATATCAAAACTTCATTCCTTTGTCATTGCACATGCTCTTGTACAGATAGGGCACATGTTGTTTATCCATTCATCAGATGATGGACATTTTTAGGTTGTTTTTACTTCTTGGCTATTATAAATAATGCTGCAGTGAATATCTGTGTTAAAAGTTTTATAGAGACATAGGCTTTCCATTTTCCCTGGGAGATTCTTAGGAGTGGAATTGCTAGCCGTACATTTAATTTGTTTCTGGAGGAAGTGAGGCTCCTCCGGCTCTGAGAATAGGATATCTTGGCCTCCTTGGGGCCCTGTCCACAGGCTCTGTATCCTTACCCTTGTGTCACTGTGATTGACAGTGCTAGAGAAGTGTCACCTGGGTCACATTCTCACCTGTTGGCTCTGGGGCTTGTTGTGGAGTCCCACTGAGGTGACACCTGTAGGCAGGGGTGAGAAAGAGCATAGTCCTCCTAAGGAAACATGGGACCATCTTCTCATAGAAGATAACTTGATGCTCGATTATCAAAGGCCCCAAATGTCCATACACCATAGTACAGCTGAAGGAACTGAGGCATGGAGAGCCTAAACATTTGGCCAAGGTCATGATCTTGAAAGTGGCCAAATAGGACCCAAGTTTGTCTGGATTCAAACTATGTTGCAGTCTGAGTAGGGTGGGTCTCCAGAACCCTCTTAGAACTGCCGTGACTGTCATACTAGTCTATATTATAAAGAAACTGCCAAATACAGCCAGAAATGCTCACTCCGGAGAGGATAAAAATGATAAATGGGACCTTCTAAAGATTAATTCACTCAGTTGGAAAAAGTCTTGTACAAGTTAGACCCCAGCATCTTCCTGAGTCTGCCACTGGAACGTTGTGGGTGAGCCATACGCGTTTTATGGGTGGATATTAGCCCTTTGTCTTTGGACTTGGCCTTGTTCATTGGATCCATAACTTGTCTGTTCTTTTTGAGCCCCTAGTAGGGCCAGGGTGCAGGAGCTTTGAATGGGAGTCTCCTGGTGGGGAAGCCATAACCAGACTGTACCCTGAGCTTCCTGGAGAGAATCCTAACTCAAGACTCTTTTCTCTTTCTGTTCTCAGATCGAGAGGACCAGTCCATTCTGTGCACGTGAGTGGAGCTGATTTTTCCCTACTTTGTGTTCCTGTACAACCTGGTAAAGATCTGGGCTAGGAGGAGGAAGGGGGTCTTTGTTTTGTTTGTTGATGTGTCTCAGAATCCTTGCTTGAACCTGGCACAAGGCAGATACTCATTAAACATTTGCTGAACAAACAATCTTGTGCCAAGACAGTCAAACTCAAATGACTTGGCCCTGCAAGCATTTAATGAGCACTTACTGTATACCAGATCTTGGCCTAAGTGTTCTATGCCTAAAATTTCCCCTAACAATGTATCAACTCCGAGAAGGTAGGTCTGTTTCTACTGATGAGGAAGTTGGTGCTTGTGTTAAACTCTTAACATTTCACAATGAACAAGCTGCTATGTTTGTACCAGACTGGTGTCTAGGTCTGTTTCTCTAAATACACTGGTTTATAGTCAAGCGATAATAGCTTAACTCAGAATTACTCAGGAGATCTTTGCTGGGGGGTGAGGGGTGGGGAGAGGGAATAAATAATCCCTTAAGGATCATGTTAAATTGCTAATCAGAAGGTTGGTGGTTTAAAATGACCAGCCACTCCAAGAGAAAAAAGATAGGCAGTTTCCTCCCATTAAGATTTATCACCTTGGAAACCCAGTTGGGGGGTGGGGTCAGGAGGTTATGAGTTGAACTAACTCAAAGGCATTTGGTTTTTGTGGTACTTTTGTGGACAGAAGACTCCCCCCCTCAAAAAAAAAGGCGACATCCTAAGCCCCAGAACTTGTGAATATATTAATTTATATCGCAGAGGCGTTAAAACTTCAGATGGAATTAAGGTTGCTAATCATCTGACAGGGAGCTCGGATGGCCTAGTGATAAGACGCTGTGCTGCAATCCCAAAGGTGTGTGGTTCATATCTGCCGGCTGTTCTGCAGGAGAAGGGTGGGCAATCTCATCCCATGTGATTTACTGCTTCTGAAAACCCACATAGCGACTGGAGGGGAGCGGGTCAGCTGTGAATTGATTCCGACATCTTTCTCTGCCTGTTTCTGGCTTATTGTTTAGACACATAGTTTAACTTCTCCATGCCACCTTTCTTCAACTTTTAAATGGAGAATGACAAGAATGATGCTTAATTAACATTAAATGAGAAGCCGTATGTGTGGCATGAGAGGCCAAGCAGAATTCTTGCCCTTTGGAAGGAAGTCTGGGCTGAGTCTTGACCAGTCCATTTCATGGACACTTGTGTGTTACTATGATGTTGAACAGGTCTTGCAAGAGCAGCTTTCTGGGGAGGGGTGATTCGAGACCCAGGGACTAGGAGTCAGTCAGGGGCAACCTGGGAGGAGAAAACTTCAGACAGAGAGAACACTAAGGCTGAAGATTTTGAGGCGCCATTAGCTTGCCCAGTTGGTCAGTACCTGGAACTAATGGGCAGTGGAAGATGGGATTGAGGGGCAGGAAGAAGTGGTGGTGTAGTGTTTGCAGGTCAGAGAGAGAACTTTGATGTTTCTGACCATCCAAGGAGGCTAGAAGTATTGTTAAAGACACCTCCCCATGTGCCCAGGCTCTCAGGGCTTTGACTGAGTCACCTGGAAGACACTCATCTTGAACCTTGGGGGAGGGAGGGCAGAAGACTCAGGCCAACAGCTGCTTCCTGCCACCCTCCTCTAGGCCAGTGGAGGAGATTCCATTGGGAACATCACTCACGACTTGCATTTCCTCCTCCCAGGCTTCCTCCTTCACTCCCATCTCCCCTCTCCCTTCCACTTAGTTTTCAAAGGAGAGTATCTTTCTGGTAGCAGCCTACAGGTTTGCGGGTGGTTGTGTTAACACAATGTGGTGTTAAAGGAACATGGATGTTTCCCAGAACAGGACTCATGGGGTAGCAGGCAGGTGTTGGAGGCACATATTTTAGTTTGCTTCTCGGCTTCTTTGTTGTTATATGCCATCAAGTCGACTCCGTACAACAGCTCTGAACCCAGCTCTATCCTGAGCCAATCGCTGTGCTCTGATGACTGCTTCTTGGTCCAAGTACTGATTTCACATAAACAAAACAACAACAGTCACCATCGAGTTGATTCTAATTCATGTAACCCTACATGTATCCCAGAACTGGGATCCACTGAGTTTCAATAGCTGTGACTATCTTTCAAGGTGTAGATGAGTGGTTTTGAACCACTACCCTTTTGGTTAGTAGCTGAACATTTGTGCACCATTTGTGAGCAACCATGTGCACCACTCAGGGACTCAGTGGTGATGACGATATTTGTGATTTATAGGCAGTTACTGGCTTGATCTCTGACTTGCTTCGACTGTGGTGAGAGTGGGAGAGAAACTCAAGCTTTAGAATCAGGCTGCAGTGGGGCTGCTCCGGGCGTCTCTGAATTACATGTTTGTGTGTTTGTGTGTACAGTGGTTAAGCTCTCAGCAGCTAACCAAAGGTCAGTAGTTCAATTCAGGCCCACCAGCTGCTCTGCAAAGGGGGGAAAAAAGATGTGGCTTTCTGTTTCTATTTAAAGATTAGTACTCTAAACTCACCGACCCATAGCTGACCTTCTGGCATGTTTTCAGAGGCATTTAATTGAACGAGAGATTGTCCATCCTTCTCCCGAGGAGCAGCTGGTAGCCTCAAACTGCATGCCTTTGGGATTGCAGTGCAGCTTCTTGCCACTAGGCCACCAGAGCTTCCTCAACTCATGGTTGTCAAGTTGGAACAGACTCAGGGTGGACCCTTCAGCTGTTTACCGGGCTGTTAATCACATGGGAGGAGACTGCCCATCTTTCTCCTGAGGAGCCATTGGTGGGTTCAAACCATGAGAGAGACGGCCTTGGAAAATGCTATGATAGAGTTCTGCTCTGATGCTGGAGGGTCACTACTGTGTTGGAGGGCCACTCTAAGTTGAAATATACTCAATGGCAATAATTTTGGGCTGGTTTCTTAACTTTAGTTCATGGGTCAGCAAATCATGGCCAGAGGCTAAATCCAGCCTCTGCCTCTTTTTGTAAATAAAGTTTTCTTGGAACCCAGCCACACTCAATCCTTTCTTTTCTATGCCTCCTTTTGCTGTTGAAGGGCAGAGTTGAATAGTTGTGACCAAGACTATCTGTGACCCAGGAAGCCTCAAATATTTAGTATCTGACCCTTCACAGAAAAGTTAACTCAACTCACTTCTCCCACCTTCCTTTTCCTCTTGTCTGTGACCTAATGACAAAAAGGAATAAAACAATGAAAAATTTTAATTAAGTTAAAATTAAACTATATCTGAAAAACATGTATTTGTTTTGCTATAAAAGCAATGCAGATAAACACCAAGAAGGGAAAACCAGAAAGCTCTTTAGGAAGACTTTCTCTGAGAACCATGAATCATGCAAATGAACCCATCCCTGGGAACAGTACGGGCTTGGGGCCGGGGGAGTGAGAATGAGAGGGAGAAAGAGAACCTTGCCTAACATTCATTTACATATCAGTGTGGCCACACCCACCAAGGGAACACCCCGTTCAACTGATTGGCTGCTCACAACATGGAAGTGACTACATCATATTACATGAGAGAGCAGTCAGTCTAATGTCTGCCAAACCTGTAAGAATCATAGCCCCACCAAGATAACCCATACCATTAACCACCACAGTAGCTAACATTTCTGTGCAATTATTACACACCTTGCACTGTTTTTAAAGATATTTGCATATATTCACTCATTTACTCTGCAAAAGAATTATATCATGTAAGTGCCTTTATGATACCTTTTTTAGATTATTTTTTAAATTAATTTTAATGAAAGTTTACAGAGACTTTGGATTTCCATTCATTCATTGTTGCATTTTTCTCACTGCCCACCTCTTCCCCCTAATTCACTATTCTTGAAAAGTAAAATAAAAACTCTTTCATTGTTATACAATCCCTCTGCCCCAAGTCCACTCTACTATGCAGCCTTCATTCTGGACACCAATTTTTACAGATAAGAAAACCGAATGGGGTTAAATAACATGCGTAAGGTCACAGTGGTAAGTAACAGAGTAGAGATTTGGGGTCAGGCAGGCTGGCTATGGAGCTTAATATGCTATTTTGCCATTTGCTTTAGCCTGAGAAATACGGAGCTAGCACCAGACTGGGTGTTGCAGGATGCATAGGAGTTGAACAGCACAGAGGGCTTTACTGACAGCAGAATAGAAGTCTCAAGATGGCCAGGAGTTAAAAAGCCTGAGCTCATTGGGCTTTCATACTGAGGGTGTGAAATGATCTTGGAAATAACATTTGCCTAGATGAACTATAGGCTGAGTGTGGTCAGTGCTAATATGAAAATGCAAGGCCTTTGTTCAAGTATGGTTAAGGATTTCACACTGATAATAGAGTCCTTAACCAAGCACAGGGCTCTTCTCAGTCCTGCAAAGCCAACCTTGCTGGGGCCCAAGAGGGTCAGTGGCCATTGGGTGGTTCCTCTTAGCCCCTGGGACGGGACTGATTAAAAGAGTTGGCCATGTGGTGGTTACAGCACCAAATTCCCTAAGAGAAAGGGCTGAGACTCAAGAGTCCTCAGACTCAGGAAGGCCTCTTAGCCCCAGAGCTCAGAGTTCAGGAAAGCAGAGATATTCATGTTTCCAAAGCAGCCCCAGGCACATCAATCTTCAGACACCCACGAGCCTGGAGCTCAGGGTGTTTTCTTTGGCAGAACCATCCAGGACATATTATTTTTATCAACACAACTTGGAAATGCTTGCGCCAAGCTGTCCACACAGGACCAGCCAATTTCCAATGTTATATTTCCCAAAGAAAAGATCCTATTTCCCTTCCCCGATAAAACAGACAAGGACCATGGGCATATCATACCAATGTATTTTAAAAAAAATAATTTGCTATTGTTGAGACTCTACATAGCAAAAACATACACAAAGAAGTAGGGACTAGGGTCTTAGTAGCTTGTGAAGGGACAACAAAGGGACAACTATTACTCTCTTTGTCCGGAACAAGGAAGAGTGAACAAAATCAGACATATAGAAAAAAAAAAAATTAGTCCAAAAGACTAACAAACTGCACAAACTTCAATCTCTACTACTGTGAGGCCAGAAGAATCAGATGATACCCAGCTATCATTACTGACTGCTCTGAAAGGGACCATTATAGGTGGTCTTGGACAGAGTCAGAAAGAAATGTGAAACAAAACTGAAAGCATAAAAAGGCTCCTACAGATTGACAGAACCCCTGACTTTATGGCTCCAGGAACAAAACTCATCTTTGTGACTCAACTCTCAGTGAAACAGTAGACATGCTTTTAATAAGATAGTCACTTAGAATGGGAGAAACTCACTCCTCAGAACAACCAATCAGACAAGCTCAAAAGGGCAACATTTGCCCATGATGAAAGCTCGGAAGGCAGGAAGGGTTAGGATAGAAGGATGCATGGAAACAGGAATCACACGGAGGAGGTGGGAAGAGTGTTGTTATAATGTGTGGGAACTATAATTAATGTCATAAAATCTATATAAATGACTGAATGGAAAACCAATTCGTTCTGTAAACTTTCACATCAAGCACAATGACTTCCCCCCCAAAAAAATATATCAATTCAAGTTTCTATGTGTACAATTTGGTGATACTGATGACATTTCTTGAGTTGTGCATTCTCACCCTCTTTTTATATGCTGTTTCTCTCCTCATCTCCTCATTAAACTTATATAATCTTTCAAGGTTTTGTTGTCAATTTGATCCCCTCTAGATAGGTCTTAAAAGGGCACAATGCTTAAGCATTATTGTGAAGAGAGGAAGCAGGAGAGGATAAAGGCAAGGATGGAGACTGAGGACATGTTTGAGGGGAAGGAGAGGTGAGCAGTAGACATCTGAGTACATTAGCGTACCAATGTGAGGGGCATATTCTGTACACGTTTGTTTTGGGCCCTCGTGAACTCAGAGATGCCTACACCAGTGGTTTCAGAGTTTTCTTTCCTTTACCTTGTTCTGATCAGAACCTAGCCCCTTCAGTTTGGTTTGATGGCTATCAACTATTAGAACATTAAAATGGTTTCAAGTAATTCACACTAAAGAGTAAATGATTGGATGTCCTGCTTCAAAAGTCCCTGTGTATATTTCCAAAGAGCCTGTTAAGGCAGGTGAAGAATTTCTAGAATATATGGAAAAACTCTTTTAAAAAAATATTTTCTTGTGTTTAAAGTGAGAGCTTATGTAACAAATCAGGTTCCCATTTAATAATATCCTCACAAATTACTCAGTAACACAGATCACATTTTTCACACAAGGTGTCATTGTTTTCATTCTAATCTGATTGTATCCTTTCCAGACTTCTAGTTTCCCTGCCTCTTACTTTCTCATTTTTGTTTAGTTTATGACTATTTGGTTTCCTCTACCTGCTTATTCTTGAAGAAGCTAATCCCTTAATTGTTAATATTTTTCTTCTATGTTATTTAGACAAGTCAACCTATTATTTAGCAAAAAGAGGGCCTCATTTTTAAGAGATTATTAAAGGATCATCTCAGTTCAAAGTTTAAAGAGTAGCTCAAGGCTCAAGTCTCAGGGAATTCTCTATTCAGGTTGTTCAGTAAGTTTAGACTTTTAAAGAACTTTAATTATGTTCCATATGTCTGTCCCATTCTATAAGTATGCATCTATTGTGGTCCTGATCAGAATAGGTGGTAGTGGTAGCTGGGCACCATCTAATTCTTATGGTCTCTGAGTAGATGGTGTCACAGTTTGTGTTAACCATTATTTTTTAAAATTATTTTATTCTTTTTTGTGTGTACCATCAAATTGGATCTGACTCTACAGGAGGAGATTGCCCCTTCTTCTCCAGCACAGCATCTGGTGGATTTGAACCATGTACCTCTGGGATTGCAGTGCAGCTTCTTGCCACTAGACCACCAGAGCTTCCTTAACCATTATTTTTGTAGACTCCTTTCTTCTCTGAGTTTTTGCTTTTCTTATATCTCTTTTATTTGAGACACGTAAGGACAAATGGTTATATTGAGATGGCCACTTCCAAAATGCTAAGACCACAGACTTTATACATACTTTATGAACTGTATTACACTACTTGACTGAGTTGTCCTGTGGGGAAGAACTCTTTACTGGAGTGTGGTGGGGTGTCACTCAATCTTTCCCACAGTGTGTCCCTCCTCACTTTTCAGAATAAAGGGGCTCTAGGGACAAGTTTTAGAAGAAGTGTAACCAGGTGTTCCTTAGTCACAAGAGTGGTGAAACTTGACCTCACACATGTTGACCATGTCATCAGGAAAAACCAGTCCTTGGATAAATACTGGAAAAGGTGGAGGGTCAGAGAAAGAGAAAGCCCCTCAATGAAATGGATTGACACAGTGACTTGACAATGGGCTTGAATATGTCAGAGATGTTGAGGATGTAAGAAAAGGCACCTGATCAGTTGTTCATAGGATTGCTGTAATAGATGACTCAATGACACCTGAAAACAACAGAGTCAAATGGACCCATGTTCAAATCCTTCTTCTCCATTTCCCACTTGTATGATCTGGAACAAATTACTTCAACAACTTGGAGACTCAATTTCCCCATTCAGAAATGGGAATAATCCATAGCTTTTTCACTGGGAATTATTCTTGGGGAGATTAAATAAAAAGATGTGTGTGCCCCAGTGCCCAGCACTGAACAGCCCTTCAACAAATATCCACTCCCTTTGCCCTTTTCTTCCTCTGGGCTTAGAAGTCCTTGAAGGTCCAGGATGTGTGGTGGGATGTGGGTGAAATGTGCTAGAAAGAGTACCAATTGCATTGGAGCAGAGACTCAGCTTTCAGTTCTGACAGTTCCCCTGCTTTGCTGTGGGATGCAGGGTGAGTTGCTTACTCACTCTGTGCCAACATTCATTTCTATGGAGATTATAAAATCTATCTTCAAGACGAGGGAGCTCTGGCAGCTTAGTGGTAAGGAATTGCACTGCCAACACACACGTATGTGGTTCGAATCTATCCGTTGCTTTGTGAGAGAAAGATGGGCATTCTCCTCCCATGCAATTTACTGCCATTGAAAATCCACTTGGAAGGTTAGCTATGGTCAGTTATGACTCGATGGCACTTAAACAACAGAAACAATAAACTTCAAGACTAGAGGTGGGGAGAGAATGGGGAGAATCAATATGAAATAATTAGCACAGATTCTCTACCCCACCAAGTGAATTCCTCTTTTAAATTAACTGCCTCTGAAAATCCACTTAGAGAGCCAGCTATGGGTCAGTTCTAACTTGACAGTACACAACAGTGACATTAAAACATGAAATAGGCGAGAGCTCTGGTGGCCTAGTGGCAAGAAGCTGCACTGAAATCCCAGAGGCACACAGTTCGAATCCACCAGATGCTCTGCTGGAGAAGAAGGGCCAATCTCTTCCTGTACCAGTCAGATCCGATTTGACAGTACACACACAAAAAATAATAAAATAAAATTTAAAAAAAAAAAAGAAATAGGGTGTATTTGACCTTCACTTTGAGGATTATGCCTCCGTGGCTCTCCTTTCACACACGGCCTCTGAGGCCATGAGAAATCATGTAGCTATGAGAGCTTCCCAGGAAAGGGCAACATTTACACCAGCGAGAGGTCTTATCACCAATCCTGGCAGCTAGACCTGGGATTTCTGGATTTGAGGGTCGTAGGATTGGACCCGGAAACTCAGGGCATTTGGTTGCTGGCTTGCTTTCTTCTTCTCCTTCTTTTTAACCACAAGCAAGGTTATTAATGGACCCTTTGCAGAGAAAATGAATTTCTGCATTTCCTAATTAGGTAGAGGAGCCGGGGCCTCGCTAGCTCGGGTGGATCTGGTTCAGTGCCGAGAACTCTGAGCTGACCTCGGGTTGGACAAATTCTTTTCTGGACTTAAAAAATAAATAAGCCTATCTCTCCCCGCTCGGAATACTTAAGTGAGCTTGGAGAAGTAGAATGGTAGCGTCTAAGCGAAAAGAGGAAGAGGAGGGAGGAAAGCTTAGGGGGCAGCCCTGTGCTTCCCTTCTACAAGGCGGGAGGGCAGGAAGGAGTGGTGGGAAGCAGGAGACAGTACCCAGGATCTTTGAAGCAATCCTATCACCCCATTGGATTATCTGCTGGCTAAGGGAGACAGCTTCAAATTCTAGGAAGCTTCCAAAGCACCCGATGTTCTGCTCATCTAAACGTATCATTCCTGTATACCTTGTTGTGTACCATAGAGTTGGAAATGACCCATAGTTGACCCTCCAATGGGTTTTCAGAGACAGTTAATCGCACAGGGGTAGATTGCCCATCCTTCTTCCACGGAGCAGCTGGTGGATTCGAACCACGTGCCTTCAGGATTACAGCACAGCTCCTTGTCATTAGGCTCCCTCATTTATACTCTAGTATAAATTATTCCAGCCAGGTTCATCTTTTGGTAACATTAGCTAGCCACCTGGTGCTCAGAGTGGGCTTTGTCCCAAAGGACAAAGTGGCTTGGATTTGCCCAGAGGCTGATGTGTTAATGCATTCTTTTTTTTTTTTTTTCCATTAGAAGAGTATCTGAACTTTTACCTTAGGTCTTGTTTTAGCTCTGGTGGTCTAGTGGCAAGCAACTGCTCTGCAATCCCAAAGGCATATGGTTCAAATCCACCAGCTGCTCTGCAAGAGAAAGATGGACACTCTCCTGCTATGTGATTAACTGCCTCTGAAAACCCACCAGAGGGTCAGCTATGGGTCAATTCTGACTCAGTGGCACACAACAACGATAGGGGAGCTCTGATGGTTTAGTGGTAAAGAGTTGAGCTGCCAACCTGAAGGTATGTGGTTCGAATCTACCTCCATGAGAGAAGGATGGGCAAGTTCCTCCCATGCAATTGACTGCCTCTGAAAGGGCAGTGAAGGCCACTGGAGGGTGAGCTGTGGGTCAGTTCCAGCTTGAGGGTATGTAACAATAACAGGACGCTCTAAGGGAGTTCTGGTGGCAGTCTGTAAGGACCTGTGCCATTAACAGAAAGGTGGCAGTTCAAATCCACCACTGACTCTGGGAGAAAAGACGGCAATCTCCCTCCATATGACTTCAGCTGGAGGGTTAACTAGGAGTTGCTTCCAACTTGATGGTAGTGAGTTTGATTTTTGTTTTGTTTTGTTTGGGTTTGGTTTTGTTTTAGAGCTGCTATAACAAAGAGAAATTTATTTTCTTACAATTTATTGTTCATGTGTAGCATCAAGTCATATCCCACCCATAGTTGACCCTCCAGCAGGTTTTCAGAGGCTGTAAATCACACAAGACAATTTTGCCCATTTTTCTCCCATGGAGCAGCTGGTGGATTTGAACCACGTCCCTTTGCATTTGCAGTGCAATTCTTTACCATTATGCTTACAGTTTTGGAAGTTATCAATCCAAATTCAGGGTGCCAGCTCTGGGGAAAGGTCTGCTGTCTCTCTGTGCATAGTGGAGAAGAGACTTTGTTTCCTTCGACATCTATAGGACTGGGTTCTCTGCAGACACCCATGTTTTCTGACCTTCTTCAATGTCAAAGAGCTTTGATGTGCAGGGGCCTGGGTCCAAAACGCTGTACTCCACTCCTGGCAATTCTTCCCTGGTAGTACTAAGGGCCCTGCCCTCTCAGCTCACTTTCTTTCCCGTCTATATCTGGTGAGAGAAAGGATATTACAAGCCACACACTAGGGGAACTCTCCTTATATCCAACTAGGGCTGTGATGCGATTAAAGAGTATTACATTCTACCCTTGATCCTCCCACAACTGTCACCTGCAATCACTGCATAGCCTCCACATTATATTATTATGTATATGTATTTTCAGGAGACACTTTAATTCATGACAGATCCTTACCAAATATTTACACCCTTCATTGAAGCTTGACCTTAACTAGTCTTCCTGTCTCTTACAATGATAATACTGCATTAAAAGCAGGCAATTCTAAATAAACCTGACTTTGGAATTTAAGAATAAAATCTGAGGTTTTCTGTTTCTCTCTTTTCATCTCTTGCATCTTCTTGGGAGGATGGATTGTTGGACCTGGAGTTGAGAGGCCCATCTCAGTTCTCTACCAGAAGTATGACCTTGAAACAGTGACCTTGAAACAGGGACTCTTCCCCCCTGTAATCCTCAGTTTTCCCACCTGGGGAATGGAAATGATGAAGATTCCCACCCTGCCTACCTCCCAGAACAGCAGGGAGAGAAGACCTCAACTCAACAACTCAATTCTGTTAAGTTAGTACCAGCCCACAGGTGACCCTCGACGAGATTTTTCAGAGGCTGCAAACCACAAGGGATGAGATTACTCACCTTTCTCTCTTGGAGCAGCTGGTGGGTTTTGAAATGCCTGCCTCTGGGCTGTCAGGGCATCTCCTTGCCCGCTAGGCCACCAGAGCTCCAGGAGACCCAGGGAGGGTTATTTCCTTTGAAATAACTGCTCACTATTCCTGTGTCTTTCAGAGGCGAGTCTGGAGCTGGCAAAACAGAAAACACCAAGAAGGTCATCCAGTACCTGGCGGTGGTGGCCTCCTCCCACAAGGGCAAGAAGGACACCAGCATCACGGTGAGTGGCCGCTGCCTGGCCGCTGGCTCTGCCTTACCAATGGGTCTCCTGGCTTGTGACTTGACCTACAAATTAAATCATGGTTTGAGAGACCCTCAGAGCTGGACGAGGTGATTCAGGCTGAGCATTGTAGGCACGTGGACCAGTATTCACCCTCCCTCGCCCAGACAGCTTCCAGCAGGTCCTCCTCCTCAACCAGGAGTGTGATCCTAACGGGCTCTTATTTGAGAAGATCTTGCTTTAAGTCAGGTGCATCAGCTCTGACTCTGCTGACATCTTGGGCAACTCATTCTCTCTTTTGGAGTCTGTGCTGGGCATTGTGGGTATTTAAGAGCATCCCTGGTCTCCAGCCACTGGATTCTTCTCCAGCTAAAAATATCTCCAGACATTGTCCCATGTCAGAGATCAAAACCCGACTCCATTGAGAGCCATGCCTTTAATTCAATTTCCATAAGTGAGTTCGAGTTGAAGTGCACCTTAAGGTTTGCTTGTTCCTCCATGTGTCCAACTACCAAGGTGGGGATAGTTGAGTCCCTCAGCATGTGACTCTTCTCTGGTGCTCTCAGTAGCTACGGATTAAGCACCTATGTGCCCCGCACTGCCCTGGGGATAACTGAGTGTCTAGACTTAAGAGCAAGATACAACCTGTGACTACACAGATGAACAGAGGATGACAGAAAAGTTTCCAGACTCTTCCCCACTTGAAAGGGTTTTCAGGACCCATCTTTTCTCTTAAGGGAGGGCACGAGCTAAGGGGCCACTTGAAGGATTTGTCAGCATTTCTACCTCAAGGCTTAGGGGTAAGAAGCTGGTAGACTGGGGTTCTGAAGATACCTTGAGATAGTCACCAATCCCTGTCATTCCAGGCCCTGTTGGGTCTCCCAAAGACTTCTCCTGCAGCCACAGAGGCCAGCTTGTCTGAAGTCCTTGGAGACCTGGCATGGACTCAGTTTAGCTCTGAGATACTCTCCTCCCCAATATAAATGCCGGGAAACCCAGGACCTGGCATTTCGGAACCATATCTAGCAAGTTGGTAGCTCATTACAGGGTATGGGAACACCCACTGCTGTTGGGTCAATTCCAACTTAAATTGGCCCTATAGAAGAACACAGTTGAACTGCCCGTGGTTCCAAGTCTGAAAATCACATGGGAACAGGCTGCCTCATCTTCCTCTCGTGGGGTCACTGGTGGGTTTAAACCACCAACCTTGAGGTTCACAGCCAATTGTTTCAACCACCACATCACTGGGCTCCTTACATGAGAACAAGTAGCCCTGAAGTTTGTGTGACAATGAAAATATTGCTTCCCACTGCCTTTGCCACCCCTTTAATAGGGAAAATAAGAAAGAGTAAGACTTATTGAGAATGACTTGCCTTTATCAAGTATCTGCTATATACTAAGGGATCTCTATCATTCATAAGAATTGTGCTGCCAACCCAAACACTGGGTTTCTCTGATGGTTCAAATCCACCAGCAGCTCTTTGGGAGAAAGGCGGACCACCTCGTCTGTGTGATTTACAGCCTCAGAGACCCAACGCAGGGTCGGCTGTGAGTCACTTCCAAGTCGTCAGCAATGAGAGAGTGAGTGGTTATATACTTCCTTTTGTTGTTGTAGTTATGTGCCATCGAGTCACTTACAACTCATAGCAACCCTATATACAAGAGCCCTAAACCCTGTTCTATCCTCTGCCAACCTTATTGTCTCTAACACACCTACTAAGGACCCCTAAAGGAGCAGCAGTCAAACTCTCAGCTGCTAGCCAAAAGGTTGGCAGTTCCAGCACACCCAGTGACTCCGCAGTTCTGCTCCTAGTTAAACATGACAGCCTAGGAAACCCTATGGGAGAAGTCTACTCCGTCTCATCAAGTCCCTGTAGGTTAGACTGACTCAGCCAACACCCACGTGCCAGGCACCACTGTCTTGGCACATGTCAGTCATCTCAAACTTTGCCTCCTCTGATACAGGTTTCAAGAGCCAGTTTCACACCAGAAATGACAAAAACCCTTGAAATATCTAGACGACTAGGAAACTAGCGCAGCTCTTCAGAAAGAATAGCATGGGGTACAGGCCATGAACCTGCCCACTGTCGTGACTTTGGGGGACCCAGGCTGTTTGAGGGGGGCTTGAAATGGTATATCCCCTAGTCGTTGATCTATGTGTGATTAAAATAACACTGCTGTTTATTTTATACTGTGTTGTTCAACCACAGCAAGGCCCATCTTTTGCCTACGTGAGTAATGAGGGTGTTTTCTCAGTGTGTGTGGGTGTGTGTGTGCGGGTGGCACAGCGTGTGTTTTTAGGTCTGCATGCCCCGAGTGCACCGACTGAGTCCCCAAGTTCAGAATGGGGACAGCCCCCGAGTGTCACCAGCCCAGTCAATAAATGCACCAAAGTCCAGCCCCGTGGGTGTCCCCTGCCAGTGCAGAGCAGGGACGGTGCACCGTGGGGTCCCCCTGAGTTATCTTCTGCCTGGATGGAGTGAACTTCTCCCAGTTCAGAAGGAGCCCCCGCACCCTGCCCACCAGCTGGACCGACCATCCATCCCATACGGCTGCGTGTGTTAGGCCTGCGGCCTCCACATTTCCCCGGCTTGATTGACAGTCAACCGGTCGATGACGTGGCTGTGGCATGCCTCCCTCTGTCCTCCCTGCCATGCCCTCCCTGTCTCTGCCCCAGCCCTTCCCCAGCGCACAGTGTGTCTTTGTGCATGCGTGTGCCGTGCGTGTTTGTCTTCTGCATGTCATTTGCTTGACCTCTCCCTCCATAAAGGCACAGCTTTGGTGGCACGGTAAGGCCCCAGCTATCCGCGGCACCTTACAACTCCTGCTCGGTCTCTAGTGCAAAGCATGTGGGGCTGGCAGCCAGATCCCAGGCCTGGGAGAGGCCCTTGCAGGCTCCAGAGCTCTGGAAGACCACACCTGTCCATCTTAGCCCCTGGGTCTACAAATCAGACTACTTCATTGGGCTTAGCCCCGGGGGGGCCTAAATTCTCTGGGTCACACTGTCATCAGCAGTGATAACTTTTCCCAGCTCCCTTCAATCATTTCTGTTACACATTGAAGTTCTCCCCAAAAGGGCCTTTACACTCATGACCTAGAATTTACCTTCTAGGAAGGAGACCTTTTTTGGGGGGGAACTTTTAAACCCTGGACATCATTTATGAAGTGACTCCTTTATCCTGACTGCTAACCTTAGAAGAGCTCCCAGCTGTAACCCAAATGTCCCAAAGTCACCACTCTGGAGGGTTCCAGTTATAACTGGGGTTTCCATGAGGTGCTGTGTTTTGTTTTTTGAGGACAACAGAGGAGAGGCGTGACATAGATCTTAAAAACAGACATAAATAGTACCTTCCCATTCACTCATTCACTTTGTTAGGGTTGATGCCCCGTAATGCCCTCCTGGTGGGTAGAGGGGCAAGGAGAAGGCTGCGTCCCCCATTGGACCCCTTTTCAGCTCTGTTCCAGCCAGCCCTGCTTGTTTGGAGCAAAGAGAAAACAAGAACACCCCAGAAGCTAGCACTTCCCAGGGGTGATGTCTGGGGAGGCCTTGGACCAGGAGGCCTCTGGGGTTAGGAAGTGGCCGCTCTGTTCGCTTTCCGGCATGACTTACCCTCGTTGGCCCTTTCCTTCGCCATGATTAATCACGGGTGCGTCTGCGTGGAGGGGCGGGACTGCCTTCGGCCTCAGCTGCGTTTCACCAGATGGATGGAGCTCAGGCGACCTGCTTCGAAGCTTTGTTGCGCATCCATACAAAGGATTCCCAGTGGGCCTGGCGCACTCCTTCCTTCTCCGTAGGAGACTTCATAAAAACAAATAGGTGGCCAGGGAGGAAAGTGTGCAACAACGAATGAATGGGGGAATTAATTAAATGGAAAGAATAGGCTGTAAGAAAATAAATTAATTAATTTTAAAAAATTACATATATATCATTAACGAGGGAGCTCTGGTTGCCTAGTGGCAAGAAGCTGCACTGCAATCCTGAAGGCACTCAGTTCGAATCCACCAGATGCTCTGCTGGAGAAGGAGGCAAGGAGGCGCAATCTCCTCCTGCTCCTCCTGTACCAGTTGGATCCAGTTCAACAGTACACACTCACACACACACACACACACATACAAATCATTAACAACAACAACAACAAAAATTTTTTTTTAAAAGAACAAATAAATATGTCTTGGAGAAAGTAAAAAAATGTAAAAAAGCAAATGGCACTGACATGACCAGAAGAGGGGAGTGTAGCAGTTTAGCTTGAAGAAAGCCATTGATTGGTTAAACCTCAGCAACTTCATTATATTATTATTATTATTATTATTATTATTACTACTACTACTACTACTATATACAGCAGGGCCCCTTACGGTGACATAAATGACATTCCCAGTGGTGTGACATTGTCTGGAGGAGCATCGAGTCTTGGTCTTAGAAACAGTGGCTTGTGTAAAGAACAATGTCCTAGCCATCAGAGGGCTCTGCCAGTCTGTCTTCTGAAATCCTCATGGAAGTCAGACCACCAGATCAGGGCCTCAGAGGGGGAGAAGTGTGACCTGAGGAATTCTTGTGATGGTGGTGTCTGGGGCAGGCCCAATCAGACCTGGGTTGCCTTCTCCAATAACTGGATGTGAATGACTTTCAGGGGGAGCTGGAAAAGCAACTTCTACAAGCAAACCCCATTCTGGAAGCTTTTGGCAACGCCAAAACGGTCAAGAACGACAACTCCTCGCGTTTTGTGAGTCGTGGAGCCCCGTGGGGTAGGGGGTTGGGTTTCCTGTGCTTGAATGTGGAGGAGGTGTGTGGTGGGGGTGTCCCAGACTTAGGGACAAGGCCTGCAGTGGGTGCCATGGTGACCTTTCACTTTGTGTCTTCTGTCCTGTCTTAACCTTATAGTCCTGCAAGGGTTCCTGCCTTTCACGCATTGAATCACTATTCAGTCAGCAGATAGTCTGGCATATTTGTTGTGTATGGGATATTCTGTCCTTGATATTCACAGTCTGTTCATTAGTTTTTTATCAAGCAGTTAGTTAAATGTGACAGAGATTCCTGAATACTGAGAAGGTTTGCAAAAGGTTGACAGTTCAAATTGACCCAGTGGGGCCTTGTGCGAAAGGCCTGGTAATCTACTTCTGTGTGATTATAGCCTTGAAAATCATATAGAGCGCAATTTGACTCTCATGAGCACAAGATTGCTATGAGTTGGAGACCTCTCAACAGCAATTGTTGATGTGTGCTGGATACTTGCATCCAGACAAACTCATTTATTTGGCAATACAAACTCACTTATTTACCATTGGAATACTTAACATGTGCTCGTTGCATCATCCTTCAGCAGATAGTAAGCATCTTCAAGAATGGAGGTAGACTCATCAACAACCTGCGTTATGCAGATGACACAACCCTGCTTGCTGAAACTGTAGAGGACCTGAAGCGCTTGCTGCAGAAAATCAAGGACTGAAGCCTTCAGTATGGATTGAAGCTCAACATCAAGAAATCAAAGATTCTCACCACTGGGCTGATTGGCAACATCATGATAGATGTGAAGAGACTGAGATTGTTTAACAGCTTCAGTTTGCTTGGGTCCACAATCAACACTTTTGATACCAGCAGCCAGGAAATGAAAAGATATTACATTGGGAAAGTCTGCTGTCAGAGACCTCGCCAAACTACTGAAGAGCAATGATGTCAGTCTGGAGACTAAGGTGCGCCTGATCCAGACTATAGTCTTTGCAATTATTTGCTATGCATCATAAAGCTGAACAATGACTAGGGAGGATAGAAGGAGAATTGATACCTTTGAGCTGTGGTGCTGGAGAAGAGTATTTAATACACCATGGACTGCTAGGAGAACAAACAGGTTCATTCTGGAGAGGGTGAGACCAGGCTGCTCCTTGGAGGCAAGGATTCTAAAGCTTCGTCTGACATACTTTGGACATGGTGCAAGGAGGAATCAGTCCTTGGAGAGGGATGTCATGGTTGGGAGGGTGGAGGCACAAGAAAGGGCAACCTTGATGAAATGGATTGATGGAGTGACTGGGGTAATGGGCATAGGTGTGTCAGAGACAATAAGATTGGCACAGGATAGAGCAGGGTTTATTTAGGGCTGTTGTACATCGGGTCACTATGCGTCACAGGTGACTTGATGGCACATAACAACAACAACTGCTTCTTAGAAGAAGGCATGGTTTCCTGTCATGTACTTTGGATATTGTCAGAAAAGGAACCAATCCTTGGAAAAGGGCATCATGATCAGAAAAGCAGAGGGTTGGTGGAGAAGATCAGAGTCAAGATGGAGTGGTGCAGAGACTGCAGCAATGCACGCAAGCACAGCAGAAATTGGGAGGCTGGCGCAGGATGGGGCGGGGTTTTGTTCTGGTGCAGAGAGCTGCTCTGAGATGGTGTTGTCTCAACGGCACCTAGCAACAATGCACCATCACCTGTCTGCCGCTTACTCATACTATGGTGGCTCTGGGGGCCCCTTCGAAGCAAGGATGGTTACACTTCATCTTTGGACACATCGTGAAGAAAGACCAGTTACTATGTTTGGCAAAGTCAAGGATCAGTGAGTATAAGAGGGACCCTCAGTGACGTGGTTCCCTCAATGCTGGACTCTGACAAATCTGAGATCATGGAGGTGGTACATGACTCGGGAGCGTTTTTTTTTTCTTCTATGATAAATTAGGTCACCATAGTTGGAGGTAACTTTACGGCAGCCAGTACGAGGCAGTGACTGGGGAATGGGGTAGATGTGTCAGAGACACATCTGGATGTGTTTGGGAGAACAGCAGAGTAGAAGAGGGGGCATGTTTCTGAATGGGATGGCCTGAGGGGAGAAGCCCTCCAACCATGTGGGGTTAAGGAAAAACCTATAGATTCTACCTCTTACAAGTGAGGTCACCTTACTTAAGCCAGCCACTCTACCTCACCTGCCTCAGTCTTCCCACCTTCAGAATGGGATGGCCATGGTGTAGAACCACTTCAAGAGCCAAAAGCCAAGTGGAATAGAGTTGTGAACAAGTTTGTGGGTTGTGCCCATGCAAAACTTTTATATAGACCTAGAAGTAGTTTGAACAGAACAAAGGGATATTGCATAGATTCAAATCAGACAATATGTATGTCAGGGCTTACTCAGTCTGTGTGTGGAGCGAATCATCCAAGAAGCTGGACTGTATATGTCAAGAAGAATGTGGCGTCAGGATTGGAGGAAGACTCATCAACAAACTGTGCTATGCAGATGACACCTCCTTACTTACAGAAAGTAAAGAGAACTTAATTTATTGATGAGCAAAGACTATAGCTTTTAATATGGATTACATCTTCACCAAGCATTGACCAAAGAACTTTATATATATATAAAGTTTATATATATAAACTATTTGTT